>NW_027171840.1:65000-77500 GCF_036898095.1 Palaemon carinicauda
CTTCACAATTAGCGGTTAAGGTCATACGGTAACATCCATGATCATTCAATATATTTCTTATCACTATAGTTCATTCATAACGAAAAATAATTGCTTCAGATGATGGAACATAAAATTGCGCTAGCTAGATTCAGTCTCTCTTACATTCACTTGACCTGAATGGCAATATAAATTCTTAAAATGTTTTAGGATTGGCCGAGACTTGATAAGATCTTTGAAGTAATGAAAATAAGATATTGATTTATATGTAACTAAAGCAATACATCAACCATTAAAACTTAATCTTATTTAAACTTAGTTGAAGACATTTTTCTTTTCGTAAAATATTATACACAAATATAATTTCCGTGCCTGGCAATCTGCCTGACTGGGGTTCATGTTTCGCATATGCTCTATAGTTGTTGAAGGGCCTGTAACCTCACCATCCTTGTGAACTAAGGTTGGGGGAGAATTGCTTATGTGCCTGGCCCTCCCTAGTCCTGCCTAGCTTGGGCGGAGAGGGGGATTGGGCTCTGACCGTATTTAAAATGATCAGTCTTTAGGTCATTGTCTAGCTTCTTCGGCATTGTCAATGTCCCTTGCCTCTGCCATTAATGAGCGGCCTTTAAACATAAAACGTATATTGTTTGGGCATAGAAGTGAAACTATTTGAATGATAGTCTCCTTCATCTTTTGCTTTCAAGTATACTGCAATGAAACAAAAGTTTTACATTTTTTTTTAATATGACATGAGAGATTCTGTTAATTACAAAAAAAAAAATATATATGAAAGTAGAGCCCCTTGAATTATATTGTCATTGATCTTTCTGGCACTGAAATATAATACATAATACACATGTATTTTGTTTACAAGCATTATTTGTTGAATAACAAGAGTTAAGTTTGCTTTATCTTTCACCTTTCATCTTTAAAGGCTGCTTTTAGGGTCTTATACAGCAGTGGAACCCTAATCTCTGCAAGACCTCCACAATCCTTTTATCGTATACTTTCCAAGCCATTTAAAATTTCAAAGCACAAATTGCTCGTTTATTGTGAAATCCACAATATCAAAGAACTTACAGAACAAGAAAGTCTTCAGTTTACTCTTGAAAGCCTTTTTATCTTCAGTCTTTCCGATATCTAGTGGGAGCTTATTGTTTAGTCTCGGGGCCGCATATTTAAAACCTCTATAGACTACAATAGACATAATCTATTTTTCAATTATTTGAAACCATCTGTAACTAATCACGTGTTAGCACGATTTGTTGACTGCACAATATGTAGTGACTCTCTTAGATATTTTGGACGTCCTGTTCTGATAACTTGATGGGTCATTGTACATATCTTGAACTTAAGTTTTGCTCTAATGGACAACCAGTATAAATCAATTAGTGAATGAGTGACCTTTTCCTGGGGTGGGACCTTTTTTTATCAATCTTGTTTCTCTGTTTATTATGTTTTGTAATTTCTTAAGTTGCACTTTTGGTAAATTTTAGTAGTCCCATCATGGTAATAAGAGAATTTATCACAGGTTTCTTTATAAAATGTTCCTCCTGGTACTTCTTTATAAAAGCAATGTTTTTAAGATGTTAACCAGCAGCTTTTTTCTACGTTATACATTTAAGTATTTAAAGACAAGTTACAGTCTAAAGATACGCCTATATCACGAGCTTTACTTGATATCGAGGCAGAGTGGCTGTTTATGTTTATATGAGTATCACCCAAGTTTTTTACGTGGTTTTTCTTCTCAACCACAATAAACTCAGTATATTTTTATTCAATTCTAGTTGATTGATTTGATTGTCATCTATTCCCTAACACTGGTAATAATTCAGTTTAGAGTTTCAGTAGTGTCATCTATATCATTTACGGAGAAGTAAAACTGTGTATCATCTGAAAATAGTTTGAACTTAACTTCATGCTTTTCTGGTATTTTCGATATACCAATTACACAGATACATGATAAGATTGGCCCTATTACACTCCCTTGGGGTACCCCTCTGTTTAAGAATTCATATGATCAATAAGTGTTTCCAACTTGCACAATAAGTTCTGTCAACCAAGTAGTCTTTTAGGTATTCAAAAACTTGATCTTATTGACCTATGTCCCATAGGTTATTAATAGCAGTTCATGATCAAATGTATCAAAAGCAGCAGTAAGATCAATTAATATTGGAATACCACAATTGTTTCCATCATTCATTTCCAGCAAATAATTTACAACAAACAGATAGCTGTCTGTGTAAAGTATAATTTTCTGTAAGCAGACTGGTTGCCTGGAAAAGCTTCTATTTCTTCTAAGCAAGTAATTAGTTGTTCAAAAATTACGTATTCTAACACCTTTGAAATAATAGATTGGTTCGAAATAGGACCAGTGTGACTATAACTATTTTTTTCAGATTTGGGAAACTTACACACATCGATGCTCGTATTTGCTATTCTCGTAATTGTATCAGCTAGACTAGAAAAATTTCTTTCTGCAGTTAATTCAGATATTTACATTAGATCGATCACACTTACCATAGATTGGGACATCCTAAAAGATTATTTGTAAAATAGTAGATATTATATATAAATCATATATTTATATGGCGATTTAATATCCCTCAAGTGTATGAAAACACTTTTTATAGGTAATTTATAAAAAATATGATAAGTAAAATATATTCTATATCCTTTGACAGGAAACATACTCTATAAAAGATTAAGTTTAATAAAACATGAGTATGACAACCAAATGGATAAATAAGATGAAAATCTCTCCTTCATAACAAAAAAATAATGAAATACTAACTTTGGATATGGAATCTTCATTTTACAACTTTTATACACAGGTATTAAACGTTCACTGAAGAAAAAAAAAAATATGATGATTTGAAAGACATCATGGCACCGTTTTACTTACAATGGAAAATATAAAAAATAAATCTGATTATTACCTAGTTGACAAATACAAGCTTTTAAGGACAGGCTAATATAGAAGAAACCATGCCTAATTAGTCCTTTTCCGAGTGGAGATACATTAACGTGTCTAAAGGATTTGCTTATTTCCATGATCAGCAAAGTTGTTCTAGTCAGAACCACCCATTCTTTGTTGGTTAGCTCCGAGCTATCTGACGAAATTATCTCGCCATCCCCTTCTGCACTGGCCAGCGAGGGGGCGGAAACCTACTAAACCCCAGACATGAATTGACATGTCTCAGGCCTTTGTCCTGCAGCGGATTAAAAACGGGTGCATTTATTGTTATATTAAAAATATAAAGACACTACTTTGTTGCTTTTATTAGTTGCTGCTCTTCTTTTTTCAGGTTAAGGAGAAAGAAACAACCATGAAGTTTGCAAGTGGACACGAAGGCTCTCTTCTGGAAGGAGCTGAGATTGAAAAACAGCGTAAAGACTTCGAAGGTTACAAAGATTTAGTTCGGTTGACACCCGGCAGATGCCTCTTCCCTTCAGCATATACTCAGTATGCTGACAAAATTTATAACTTCGAGGTAATTTATCCGACTGATTGATAACATCATTATTATTAAAGATATTAATGATGGAAAAGGTCATCTGCAGCCGAGTTTTTTATATAATTTATGCAACATTCATTGATATCTGTAATCTATTTAACATGCAAAACTTACCTCATAATCATACTAATGAATATAAAAAGAACCACAATTCTTTACACACAGATAAATTTCCTTTAAATGTTATGATATGATCTGATTTATAAAGAAATTGACACAAGGATAATAAGATCATTACACCTAGCTAGAATTGAAAGCTAACCATAAGAATAAACTAAAAAAACAATTCTTCTTCAACATCGTTTTAGTTACAGTTGCAATCACACTACATCTCAAGTTAGGGAAGATAAATTTACTAATTACTTCTTATGTCATTTATTTATTTCTTTACTTCTTTTCCGCAATGGCCTATTTTTCTCTGTCGAAGCCCTTGGTCTTATATGATCCTGCTTTTCCAACTATGGTTGTAGCTTATCTGGTAATGATTGTAAACGAAATCTCTCTTATTCAGTTCACCAACATTTCCCCTCTTCTTGAAAGCAGCACAAGAGCAGTGACGTCATCATCATGACCTATCCAAAGTGCGGGACGACCTGGACTCAAGAAATCCTCTGGACGATAATGAATAACCCGGACCTCAACAATCCAAAAGATCAAATCCCTCTCATGGTTCGAGCACCATTCATAGAGTAAGATGTTTTTAATACTAGTAGCAATAAGGTGTAAGCAGTACCAGTAGTACAGTTGGCTTCCTTTCTTCCGGTACACTTTTGCGGGAAACTAAGGAGATGTCTGGCAGCTGTATATTGTATAGTTGGCTTCATTCATTCTGGTACACTTCACAGAAAGCTAAATAGATATCTGGCTGCTGTATAGAGAGGGGAACAGTTGGTAACGTTGCCTGTAAAAAAAGTCACTGACCTTGTAAACAGGTGACTAAAATCATATTTGTTAATTCCACGACGTGCTATGATGCAATTACCCATATCCTATTTAGAGCAGTTTGCTAAATTAATAAGAACTCAGCGACTTTATTTTACCAGCAGCATTACAAAAAGCTTCTGTATTGCTAAACACAATGTTATCTACCATAATGTACAGTGGTTAGACATCTCCTTAGCTTCTATTGAAGTGCACTTGAATTAATGAAGCCATCTATACCAAAACTTTATTTTTTTCTTTCTCCTCAGTTTTCTCTCAGCTTCGGCTGAATAAAGCGACGTGTAGAGGTGTTCGTCTCCTCACCTGCTGTCATTGCGTTAAGTATCTCTGGACAGACTATTTACTTTCATTGATGATCACTCTTTGGATCCCTTGCTATGGCTAGCAACGTTTTCAACAACAATCCTTCTACTTGTAGCTCATCCTTTACCTGATCTCGCACCCGTTCCTAGAACCTGCTCCTGAACACTTGTGTCCTTTTCCTAATTTTTCTGTTCTCACGCATCCAAACAAAGATCCTTACACAATCATCTCTGAATTCGAAGAGAAGGACAAACCCTACATCAAGATTAGGGTCATGATCATCTCCTTATGGAATTTACCATCACTCCCCCAGATAACGATGTTGTAATTTACTTGTCAAGGGAGAGGGCCTACATTCAGATGCTTGATCCAGCCCGGAGGAAAAGATGGATAATAAGTCTGTGGATATCATCCCAAGCTCCCTTATGCCTCCCAACCTGCATACAGAGATAGGCCATGCAGAACGCTGCATGATTAGAGCTGGACAACTTTCCACCAAGACCAGGTGTCTGTACGAAAGACCTCATCCAGCAATAATCACCCACGGCATCTGGTGCTTCTTTTATGGAAAGGATTACACTCACCCCAGTGGCATTTGTATCATGGGCCATGACACTGATGTGTGCTTCAGTCTGTACAAAGAAGGCACACAACAACTGCCTGCTGCCCCTATTTCTAAGAACATCACCATGTCTGGAATCCACGGTCACCTGTAAGGAAGCAAAACATTTTTCACTCTGGCAGAGGAATCTCTCCTCTAATCCCCAAAACCGCTCTTCAAATTCCCAATCCTCATTTCCTTCTAACGAGAATCTTCAACCTATTTCTTCTCCATCTCCTATCATCATTCCTGAACCCATTCCTACTCACTTTATTCCTCCTCCTCCTCCTTAATCTATACACAGTTCCCCATCCTACTCCTACTCCTTCGATATCCTCTGCCTCTGATCGGCGTCAATGACCTTAGATGTTACTATGCCAGAAAACCTCTAATCAATCAATCAATCAATCCTCCTCCTCTGAATCCCTTTCTCTTCCTGATTCGAAGAAATGTTCTCTTCCTCAAAAACTTCCTAAGACTGACATCCCTCCTCCTCCTCGTAAATACTGTCCAATTCTTTTTGTGTATAGTAAAGCGATCGTTCTGAGCAACATCGTGTGATCCCTGAGTGCCTTCAAACAGACTCCTCCCGTCATCCTGATATCAAGCAAACATATTTGGAATTCTCAAAACTCTCTGACACGCAAAGATCTCTCATTGTCTGTAAATTCTTTGGTTAATCTTAACTGCTCTTTCCATAAACTTCCTTCTTCTGTATGATGGTTCCCATTTTATTTTATTTGCGATAAATATGTATTAGTGTAAGATACTGTGTAGTCGAACCTATTGTATGGAAAGTGCACAGCTCTTGCTCTCTCACCCCGCTTTTTCCTGACTTTAAATATTTTGCAAATCACAAAAGAAAGCCTTATGCTTCATTGTGCTAGCAGGAGCTTAGGGAATACTGGTTCAGTTCTAAGGCTCCTATTTTCAAGAACCTAACTTGATCCTAAACTATCGTTGATAAGTGTGTGGCACTCAAAATAGGTAGCAGAACATTCTGGAAACAAGATGGTATATATATATATATATATATATATATATATATATATATATATATATATATATATATATATATATATATATATATATATATATATATATATATACACACACACACACACACACACATATATATATATATATATATATATATATATATATATATATATATATATATATATATATATATATATATATATATATATATATAGTCCATTTACTGAATTATTTTATCCATTCGCAGGGCAGATATGTTGGTTTCTGGAGAGCAGACAGAAGAGGATTTCACTAAAAATCCAGTATCGCAATTCTTTCTGAAGACCTTCCGGATAAGAACTGGAGAGACGGTGTTTATCATCAGCTGTCCGAAACCTCAGAGGAACCAAGAACCATCAAGACACACTTGCCATTTTCCTTACTCTCGCCTTCTTTGCTAGACAATTGCAAGGTAGACTTTTAAAAGACCTCTCGTATGTTTTTTGTAAACATATGCTGGCATCAGGTCGTACTCCAGTATTTGAGAATAGGAATTATTTTACACCTACGTAATTGTATGTTAAAGCCGGGTATACATTTTTTTCTTTTTTCAATTCCTTGTGAAAAGTATTTTGTATATCTAATGTCCTGCTCATCTTTATTCCTTTTACTTTTTTAAATAAAAGGTATTATTTGCTTTGGGATTTACTCCGAAACTAGCATAGCATTTTTAGTATTTACTCCTTTTACTTTAAGATGATATATCATAGATCTGGAGAATTACACCGAAATAAGCATACGAATAGGTGAGTTCCATAGTCATCTCCCAACAGGTTGTGTATGTTGCCAGGAATCCCAAGGATGTGATCGTCTCTTACCTCCATCACTCGAGAATCATCAAGATGCACGGATACGTTGGAACCCTTGAAGATTTTGTCCAGTACTTCGTCGATGATGACCGTAGGATAGATTCGACTATTTGGTTGTTTTTCTTTAAATATGATTCTGTTCCTTAATATGCTTCTCTTTAAAGGTTTGATATTATGTATATATATATATATATATATATATATATATATATATATATATATATATATATATATATATATATATATATATATATATATATATATATATGTGTGTGTGTGTGTGTGTGTGTGTGTGTGTGTGTGTAGATAGATGGATAGATATGTGTGTGCGTGTATGTGTCTGCATGTATCTGTGTGAGTTTTTGCGTATGTGTTTGATTTCAGTTTAGTACTTTTCGGCCTAAGTCTGATATTGAATATCATTGAATGATTCCATATTGTTTCAACTTACCTTGCTTTTCATGAAATCAGTGTATATACATTTCATGATAAGGAAATGTTTCCTACATTTCTTTCAACAAAAGGTGTCAAATTCCTTCGTTTCCATTTCAGTCTTATACGGATCTTACGGCTCCCACATGAAGGAGGCGTGGGAGAGGCGAGACCACCCAAACCTCTACATGATGTTCTACGAAGACATGAAGGCGGATCCTTACAAGGCTTCCAGCAATTGGATGCCTTCCTGGGCACTGAGTTGACAGAGACACAGTTGCAGAACATTATTAAGTACACCAGCTTCGGAGAGATGAAGACGAGGGGCGAGAAGCAATTCCCTGGAGATAGTAGCGAACATTTCAATGTGGATATTATTAGGAAAGATGGAGGGCTCTTTAGAAATGGTCAGATTTTTCCTAATTTAATTTTCTTATTGATTCTGTTAGGTTAGATAACTATTTTTTATTACTTGCCGTGGTCATTAGGTTGTGGCAATAAAGTAATAAATAATGGGAGGCGGGACATTAGACGACTTTTACATCGCAAAGTGGATTTATTGTCTAAGTTAGTTTTCCCAGAAACATGAGCAGAAATCTTCTTCGAAGTAAATGAATAAATCTCTTTAATAGAACTTTAAGTCTCTCTAATAACATAATAGAAGAAATATAAATCTCTCACTGGATCTGTTACTAGTAAAATGCTCATAATTGTAGATAACAATAGATCACTTCTAAATTACAGAGACACTCAGGAAGTTCGGACTTGTAAGGGATACGGTCAAAAGGAATACTTACAATTGAGTATATGTTGGGCGTCTTGTTGCGTATCGACGCCAGCCATGGCTGAGATGGGCCTACTATGGGTTGCACCCAGGATTTAAGCTTCGCCTGAACTAACTACTCGGCTTTTTAGCTGTTCTTATTTCCCACACATTTCTGGGGGGTAAAAGGGCTTGTCTTGCTTCTGAGTAGCCGTGGCAGGTAATGTAACCTCATGCAGCCGCTTCTTAGCTCCTTTACGTTCCCTCTCCTCGGTGTACATATTGGCATGGAAACAAATTTAGTACACGTGTGCTTGGGTCAGCAGATATCTAACTATCACATTAAGCTTAATTCTACCATACCCAGCAACATGGAGATGAGGTCATAGGTCGGCAACCTCCGTCCTTCTTCCTGCGCATTTACTTAACCCAGTTAACGGCAGTCAAGAACTTGTCTATATTCTCATGATAGATTTAATTTAAACCACCTATATGTGACAACATTCCATCCAAAAGATACATTAAATTTAGGAGTTTTGTTGACAAGAAACAGCATTTTCCGTAACTCCAATCTTAATAAAATTCCTTCATAGAAATTATGTTATCATTTCAATCAAATTCAACAATGATTTAACGTTTTGGGGTTGAAAAGAAAGAGTATTTACTCTACTTCATTCCTATTATGTTTTCGTCATCAACTTCTGCATTATAGCGTGGATGGCTAGTTCTTTTTTTTCTTTTCTTTATTACCATTTTAGTCAAAGTCAATATTGATTCAAATTGTTCATTTGAAAAATAAACAGCACCTTCGGATAATTAATGCTGATATTACTTACATTCAGGACATAACGGCTAAGATTGCAAATATTCTCATCATATCATACTTATCCTGCAATGTTTTTAACTTGGCTTTCAAATTCTATCTGTTTAAGGGTGAATTTCTTCATTTAAATCTGGGCACCAACAGTTTTGGTCCTATTTATTTTCTGTGGATCTCTGTTGATGTATATTTCAAGTTTGAATTAAAAAAAAATACTTTTTACACAAAAAATACGAGTCATTGGGCAATAAACATATTTTCCAGGTATAGAGAAACTTCCAGCAACCCCATGTATTGAAAACGTGTATCTACTAATCTTGCATGTCTTTGAACAGGTCAATCCGGAGACTGGAAAAATAAATTTACCCCCGAATCGGAAGCTAAAGTGGACAAGTAGATTCGAGAGAACATGACCAGCTTCAGTGTTATTTTCAAGTATAGCATCTGAGTGCCTGAAAGGGAGACACTAGACAAAAGTTAGACCAAATTTGTTTTCAAGGGGTTGCACCAACAAGGAAATCCTTTATTCAGAAAGAATGAATGATTGGTAATTATCTCGCATCATAACAACAAGTGTCATTGAGGCCGATAGGAGTATGCTTAATAACGGAATAATAAATTATGATAGAAATAGAAAATAGACAAAAGGACATAGAACTTAACAATAAATCATTTAAAATTTCATAGAGCATTTAAAATCGAGGAAAAAGGCCAGATTCCTCCTTCTTTGAGAGGTGTCAGACTGTCAGTATTACATCCCTTATTCCTGAGAACTTTTTCCTGTTCCAGGTTATTTCTTTCAATTGTATGTAATTATTAATAAGATAATGAAAGACTCAACTATGTCAAAGTTTATTCTTCAGAATGTAATTTCACTTCCTTCGCTAGGTGTGTTTTATATATAAAAACAGTGTCTTTGAAAAAGAATTTTGATATCTAACATTTTCTGAGTTTGTATTACGTCATACGGATGACTTTCTTTGCAGTTCCATAAAGAAAGGTTCATCAAATGTCTTTTATATCTTTCCTTATCTATGATAAACATCATATATAGTTAACACTATTGTTAAGATATTCAGATAGAGATGTTTTACTGCAGGTAAATTGGCATGTAATTATTTATTTCTCTTTCCATGCATGATTTAGTCATAAAGCAAAAAAAAAAAAAAAATAATTAATATTTAAACTATTATTCCTACTGTGCATATTTAAAAATCTATATGATTTATGAAGCAAAACTCAGGAAACTCTTGTTAAATAGCCATAGAATAATTATATTACAGGGAAAACTACAATTCATTTCAAAGTAAAAAATACTAAATATTGAACTATTTACGTAAGTAAATGAAGTTTAATATGGAAAGTTAAGATTGACTTAAAGAAAACAAAGAATAATTATAGAAACCACGTAAGGATAGAAGAGTAAATACTACAGTATTACCAAATTCTAATAAGGTAAAAGCATTACCGTAAAATGATGACGTAATAAAAAGTGAGGATCGACTTCTCGAGAGAGTGAGAGAGAAAAAAAAAACACTTTAATTCATAAGTTTGGAATAAGCTTAAAAGAATCGAAACACAATAGTTTAAAGGCCGTTCATGAATGGTAGACTCAAGGGAGAGTGACATTCCCCTAATAAGCAGGACAATGTCCTAGAGACTGACTATATATACATATCATCAACTCCCAATAGCCATTTTCACCCCAGCTAGGACTAGTAAGGGCTAGGCAATGGCTGTTGATGACTCAGCATGCAGACCTCTAGGCTCCCCCAAAACACCGCATCCTTAGCTAAAAAGGATTGCGATGTTGCAGACTCTAAAAGAAACTATCGTACCGATCGTGACCCTAACCCCAGTCTGCCAGATCGCCAGGCCTGGGACGTTTCCAATAGACCCCCTCAACGCTATGCAATGGAATATTCTCAATGATTGGATATTGCAAGACTCATCTCTTCGTGTTACCATCTTAAATGAAAGCAAACCGCTTGCCCTGTCAACCACCTCATCAACTTGCTCTTCCATTTAGACCAAGATCCACTGGCATTTATACGAATCTCCGTTGGAGATCTCATTAAAATGTGTTCCTTGATTCAGTTTATAAAAAGGGTCAGAATTTACGATCAAAACCTTCCTGCTCAATTGAGCTACAAATTGTTGGAACGGGGGACATGAAAGCATTAATTTGGCCAGGTGACTAAAAGGATATGTCAAGGTTAACAACCTTCGTTTATTTTGTGGGATTCCTGGATATCCGATGATGACATTTTTCAGTGGGAATGACACTCATTTTGATTATTTAGTTACGGGCTGTAGCGGATTTATGCACGCCAATGCACACGTTTACAGACAAAGCCTCACACTAAGAGAGAGAGAGAGAGAGAGAGAGAAGAGAGAGAGAGAGAGAGAGAGAGAGAGAGAGAGAGAGAGAGAGAGAGAGAGAGAGAGAGAGAGAGAGAGAGAGAAAGAGAGAGAGAGATAGAAGAATAATGTTTATCTCGATTTTTCTTAATTAGCAAAGTATCTAGAACTAGTAATATTGTTATATTGTATTCAAATAATCATCACACAAATTTAGTGAAGGTTCCATCCTTCGTCCCGACTGGATTATCTAATATTATTGATGTGTTATCAAACATTATCTTATTAGGCTAAAGCTTATAACTCAAACTATGTTAATTATCTTCTTATTTCTGTTAAAATAAAATTCAGAAAATGGATTGGTAATAACCTTCAGAACACTGAGGATGGCTTTGGTAACGATCGTTTTGTGTGGGTGTGATTGTCGGGAGCTTTTAAGGATAGCGGTATTCCTTCCACACCTAACAGCTGGCCTTGGGAGTTTCTGGAACCTTCCATTACTTAATTTCATTATTCTGATGCTACTTTCAGTCTAATTTTACAAGGTTTTCCTCAGTTGCGCTTCATAAATCATATATATTTTAGAAAAGTTCATGCCAATACTATTTAACAAGTAACAAAGTTTAACAGTTTATACCAAATTGTAGAAATATTTGTAGAGTAGGCAACTCTTTTCCTATATATGGGACTTAATCGAAGGCTACCATATAAATAAAGGAACATTTGCAGATCATGTATCATTTCTTGGAGATATATAAATATATTTCTTGTAGGATAAATTGTTATGAGTCAGCATAAAATCACACATCAACAGTTGCCAAAAAATTATTATAGAATGATAAATGGTCCAGGCGAGAACCGGATGTGTTGTAGCACCAAATATTAATTCGTATTTTCATCCCGACTGAGTAAAAGTCTTACCAACAGAATGATT
>NW_027171840.1:85000-92500 GCF_036898095.1 Palaemon carinicauda
TGGACCTAGGATAGGTTAGGATGTGGAATTGACTCAGTCCCTTGCCGGCTGGCAGAGTCTGCCGGCCGGCAAGGGTCTTCTGCTTTGAGTGCTGACCGGACCTCCGTTGGTCCCTCATATATGTCTGCCTGTAGAGCCAGACGGCATTGGTCAGGAAGCCTGATTTAGATTCTCCCCTTCCTTATATGCACTCTTTCGGATTGCCGGGCTTGGAGGTAGTTTACGCTCTTATCCCGGCATCCATTCTGTTTTCTTCTAGTGCTGTACCCGACCAGGCAGTTGTAGTCCTCTGGTTCTTTTGCTGCTGGCCGGCATCGGTTGTTTACCTTTGCCGGCCGGCTATTGTCAAGCCCTTGTCTGCTGGTCGCTATGAGCAGTGGCCGGCAGCCGGGTACTACCTTGTGTAGTTGCCGGGCGGCAGTCATTGCCGGCCGACATTGGCTGTTGCCGGCCGGCACATGCATTTGAACCAGCGTTCTGCCGCCTTATAGCTGTTAAGTAGTATACTTTAAAGCTAGCTATGGTGTGTGCCGGCCGGCACATTACCTTCTATACTGTACCAGTATTCTTCAGTATAACATATACTGTAGGAAGAAAACTATAGTATAAGTTTTGGTACAGCACTGTGTGTTCTAACACTTTTGTGTTGTCTTGCACAGCCCTTTGCTGTTGCCTTACAGATAAGGAAGTGAGTTCTCTCTTGTCTATTATCCGGTATTTCAAAATCATACCTTAGGTGTGAGCTACACCTGTTTCCTCTGGAAACTTTTCATTGGTTACTCTAGGACAGATTAACCATACGATTTTATCATCTGGAAGGCTGTAACAATTGGTTGTGAAGGAAACACAAGTGTGTGTCTTTCCTTTTTGATTTGTTATGCTTAACTGTGCATATCCAGTGATACGTAGTTCACTTGATACTCATGGAAATTCCTTCTCTTTACAGGAGGACCATCCGAAGTGCGGAAGTGTTTTCTGCAACGTCCGCAGTAAGAACTTCTGCGGACATGAGTTTTGTAGGAGGCACGCAGCATGCGCTGGCTCCAAGGGTGATCTCCAGTATTGGGACCCTCAGGTATGTAACGTGTGCATTAACCTGATTACTGAGGCCTTTGATTCCCTTAGGACGGCGGAATCAAGGGATATAGCAAGGGAGAAGCTTCGTACCTGGGTAAGGGGCTTTCAGAAGAACACCTCTGGACCTTATCTTCCAAGTGAGAAGATGAGGGCTTATTTTTTCCCTAGGGCATCAGCTGATGCAGTGATTCCCCAGCCTCAAGAGGAGATCCCCCAAGTTCAGATCCAGGTGGATGCTGAAGTCGCGGTCGCCTTGCAAGACATCCAGTTTGACGACAGGATGTCTGACGTGTCCGAGCGTCTGGAGGAAGCCCTCCTGGCAAGAGCCCAGGATGAAGTTCAAGCCCCAGACATTGTAGAGGAAGAGGTCGACGAGGTGTCGGCTACTCCGGTTCAGATCCCTGAACCTATTCCCTCAACATCGTCCGCTCTCCCAGTAGAGCTGGGACAGGCCCTCTCCTCCATTGTTGGAATGATCCAACAAATGCAGAAGGAGAATCAAGAGAAGGCGGCTGCAATGGAACTGCAGATGCAGAGACTTGCAGCATCACATGGACCCCAGAAAAGGCTCAATGTAAAAGACCTTCCCTTGTGCTCAGATGCTAACCCGTGGAGATATGCTGAGCACATGCCGATGATGACTGGAAAGATCGTCATCTCGGATAAGTTGGGTTCAGTTCTCCTAGAGGAGGTGGAATTCTGGCCAGCAAGGGGTCATACCCGGACTGATATGTCCGGTTGAGGAAGGAACCAGCTTCAAAGGAGGAGACAGAGCTGAAGGAGGTCATAGTGATGGACCATGCTAAGGCTCAAGCTTTGCTTTCATCCTCGATGAAAGAGAGGGGCTTCGCGAACTCAAAGGTAGCTGCATTGAGTAAGAAGCTCCCTTCCTTTGTGTCCTCTCCTGCTAGAGCCTTCCCCTTTTTACAGAAAGGGTTTGCGGCTGTACTAAAAGCAGTCGAGGCCGGCAAGCCTTGCCCCTCCCTGGAGGAGTGTAAACCCTTGTCGCTGGCCCTGCCTATGGACGGCAAAGACTGGAAGGACGTCCATCTTACCTTCTCAGTCGGGAAGTTGGAGGCTGATATTGCCGGACTTCAGTTCGGTGAGGACCTCCCTAAGCAGTCTGACTTTCTTTTGCGGAGAGAGCTCGATACAAAAGAAAGAATAGCTGCCTCAATGTCTCTTCAGACTACTCTTGAGACGATGGCAAGTGACCCCAAGGTCCATGAAATGTTCATGGTAGTGGCCAAGACTCATCTGGCCACAGTGACGAAGGATCTTTATAGCTTCGTCAGGGCAAGGAGAGCTTGTAGGGAGTTCGTGTTCATCTCGGCTACGGTGAGGCACCAGCCAAGGAAACTAATCTCCTCCAACATTTTGGGCAAAGACCTTTTTCCTCGCGAATTGGTCAAAGAAGTTGTTGATAAGGACGCCACGGAGAATAGAAACCTTCTCCAGAAGTAGGGCCTGGCTATCAAAAGAAAGTCTTCCCCGGATGAGGGTCCTCAACCAAAGAGGAAGACTATGAGGACTAGGCTACTGTCTCGGCCAAGCCACTTAGACAGCAACAGCAACTGCAATTGCCATTGCCTTCAGTGCCCCAGATGGTGGCACAAACCCCGACCACATTCCAGTGGGTACACCAGGCCGTGTCGACACAGTCCACGGCATTCAACCCAACGTTCGAAGGGCAGTCAACTTCCTTTCGAGCAAAGCCTAAAGGAGCAGCCAGAGGCTCGTCTAGGCGCCCCTCAAGGGGAAGGGGATTCAGAGGTGGTCGCGGTCAGGGAGGCAAGACCTCTGGACGGCAGTCCAAGTGAGATGATGCCGGTAGGAGGGAGACTTCAGAAATTTCGGGATCGGTGGACCTTCGACCCCTGGGCCCACAGCCTACTCAAGAATGGACTGGGCTGGAGCTGGTACATCACTCCACCCCCGTGCCCTCGGTTTTTCCAACACTCCACCCCCGTTCTGGAGGAGTACATCCAAGAACTGTTGGAGAAAAAAGTGATCCGAAGGGTGAAGTCCATCAAATTCCAAGGGAGGCTGTTTTGTGTTCCCAAGAAAGACTCAGAAAAACTCAGAGTCATTCTGGACTTGTCGCCACTCAATAAGTTCATAGTGAATTGAAAGTTCAAGATGCTAACACTGCAACACATAAGGACCTTACTGCCCAAGAGGGCATATACCGTCTCCATAGACTTGTCAGACGCCTATCGGCACGTCCCAATCAACCGTCGACTCTCCCCCTACCTAGGGTTCAAGCTACAACGAAGACTATACGCCTTCAGAGCTATGCCATTCGGGATAAATATAGCCCCAAGGATCTTCATGAAGCTTGCGAGAGTAGCTCTCAAACAATTACGCCTAAAAAGAATTCAGGTAGTAGCCTACCTGGACGACTGGCTGGTGTGGGCAGCATCCGAGACAGAATGCTTGCAAGCTTTCAGTCAAGTGATCAAGTTCCTAGAGTATCTAGGCTTCAAGATCAACAGAAAAAAGTCTCGACTTTCTCCATCCCAAAAGTTCCAGTGGCTGGGAATCCACTGGGACCTAATGTCACACCGTTTCTCCATCCCGGCGAAGAAAAGGAAGGAGATAGCGGGTTCTGTCAAGAGACTTCTAGATTCCGAAAGGATATCAAGACGCGAACAGGAGAGGGTACTGGGTTCTCTCCAGTTTGCTTCGGTGACAGACCCGGTGCTAAGAGCACAGCTAAAGAATGCAACCGGAGTTTGGAGAAGTTATGCATCAAACGCGCGAAGAGATCTGAGAAGACCAGTTCCGCTTCGGCTACATACTCTTCTCAGGCCTTGGTCCCCGTCGGTGACGATTCACTCAGACGCCTCGAAGGAGGGATGGGGAGGTCACTCTCATCGGAAAGAAGTCCTGGGGACTTGGTCCAAGCTATTCAAGACCTTTCACATAAACTTTCTAGAAGCTATGGCAGTGCTCCTTACCTTAAAGAAAGTCTCCCCATGTCACTCGATCCACATAAGGTTGGTGATGGACAGCGAGGTAGTTGTGAGATGCTTGAATCGACAAGGATCAAGGTCACCACCTCTCAACCAGGTGATGTTGGCCATCTTCCGATTGGCGGAAAAGAAGAAGTGGTACCTGTCGGCAGTTCACCTTCAAGGAGTCCACAATGAGACAGCGGAGGCTCTATCCAGGTTCACACCAATAGAGTCGGAATGGTCCTTAGACGCAGGATCATTCTCCTTCATTCTGAGTCAAGTCCCAGAACTGCAGATAGACCTCTTTGCGACGAAAGACAATAAGAAGTTGCCCCTGTACGTGTCCCCGTACGAGGACCCCTTAGCGGAAGCAGTGGGCGCGATGTCCCTCAACTGGAACAGATGGTCCAGGATTTATCTGTTCCCTCCTCACAACCTTCTGTTGAGGGTCCTCAACAAACTGAGATCCTTCAAGGGGGTAGCGGCAATAGTGGCCCACAAGTGGCCGAACAGCGTGTGGTTCCCCCTGGCATTGGAACTACGGTTGAAGTTTCTACCGCTACCAGATCCAGTTCTGACCCAGCGAGTCCAGAAGTCGACTGTCTGCGCTTCATTACAGAAAACCCGGACCCTGCAGCTCATGATTTTCTCTCCCTAGCGGTGAGAAAGTGTTTCGGGATTTCGAAAACCAGAATAGACTTCCTAGAGGAATATAAGTGCAAATCTACTAGAAGGCAATATGAGTCATCTTGGAGAAAATGGGTGGCCTTTGTCAAGGCGAAGAATCCGCAGGAGATCTCGACGGACTTCTGCTTATCTTTCTTCATCCACCTCTATGGTCAAGGGTTGGCAGCTAACACGATTTCGGTGTGTAAGTCTGCTTTGACAAGACCCATTTTATATGCCTTCCAGGTCGACCTCGCTAACGAGATCTTTAATAAAATTCCGAAAGCCTGCGCTAGGCTCATACCTTCAGCACCTCCAAAGCCCATTTCATGGTCTTTAGACAAAGTTCTTCATTTCGCTTCTCTGTTGAGCAATGAGGAGTGTGCGTTAAAGGATTTGACCCAAAAAGTTATTTTCCTATTTGCACTCGCGTCCGGGGCCAGGGTTAGTGAGATTGTAGCCCTCTCGAGAGAGGGAGGTCGTGTTCAGTTCCTGGATGGGGGAGAACTGAACCTGTTTCCGGATCCTACGTTTCTCGCCAAGAATTAGTTACCCACCAACAGGTGGGGTCCCTGGAGAATCTGCCCTCTGAAAGAAGATGCATCTCTATGTCCAGTAGAATGCCTAAAGGTCTATCTTCGTAGAACTTCAGATTTCAAGGGTGGTCAACTGTTCAGGGGAGAAACATCAGGCTCAAATTTATCGCTGAATCAACTCAGGGCGAAAATCACATATTTTATTCGCAGAGCGGATCCTGACAGTACACCCGCAGGTCACGATCCGAGGAAAGTTGCCTCATCCTTAAATTTCTTTAATTGTATGGATTTTGAACATCTTCGTTCATACACTGGCTGGAAGTATTCCAGAGTATTCTTTCGCCACTATGCGAAGCAAGTAGAGGAACTAGAGAGATCTGTGGTAGCAGTGGGTCGCATCGTTAACCCTGCTGTTTAACTCTGCGAGGAACAGTGGTTTTAATTGGGACGATTAATTCCAGGGTGAGTGTGTAATTACATACTGTACTACAAACTAAGTAAGGGCACTGAGTTGCCCACGTTGACTGTTCCATTTCCAAAATTGAACCTAGCATAAGTGCAGACATGTGTGCCGAGCGTTTTTAACGCTAATGTGATTGATTAGTAATACAGACTTTTATGACTTTGATACCTCGGTATGTTAAAAGTAGCAATATGTTTTTTCTTTCAGATAAACAAGATCTGTTTACTATCATACTTATGCTTAAAGTTTTGGTTATCCTCTTCTATATATATATATATATATATATATATATATATATATATATATATATATATATATATATATATATATATATATATATATATATATATATATATATATATATATATTTAACTGTTGTTAACCTGTCTATTTATTGTCTGTTAATAAAATTGTTCTTGAGAACCTTGCGTCTCCTTCACCTGTTTCTATTTATTGGTATAATTGAGCATTCATTCTATGTACTTTATCTGGGATAATTCTAATAGATTGTTCCTTTATGCAAGCTATGTTGCATTGGTTTATCTTTCCCTTAACGGGAGGACTCCATCCCATAAGGGGACGGTGGCGGATTTACAAGTTTCCTCCTATGCGGATATAAACCTTTGTCCAATACAAGTATTGTGCGGAGAACTGGTCGATATTTCATATTGATGCAGTGGTTCTTTACAAACTATGCTTTACTTAATATAGGGTGAGACCACTATATTGGCTTGCCTGGTATTCATACATAGGTATATGTACTCTTCGAGACTTTTCCAGAGTCTAGTAGGACTCTTCCCTGTAGGGGGCAGGAAGCTCTAACATGGTTTATGGTTAGTTGAAAAGATGTATAACGGTAACATCTTAGGTCTCTAGGTCTAGTCGACCGGGGAATTACCTCCGGGGAGTACGGCACGTTCTGAGAATCCACAGATACAGTAATGCTCTGGTATACTTCCATCAGGACGACATGGCTTAAGCCCAAAAAACGGATTTTGAGCGAAGCGAAAAATCTATTTTTGGGTGAGATGGCCATGTCTTCCTGATGGACCCGCCCCTCCCTTTCTATGAAAGGGCTGTAGGACCCCTCCCTACATACAGTATCTGTAGCACCTCGTGTATCGCTACAAGGAATACAGATGGCGTCAGGATTGGCGCAATACACACTTACGAAATGGGAGAAGAGGGAGCCTTGGGAGCGGCTCCCCTTTTTCTTTCTCGTTTTTGTTTTCTTGCTAATTGACCCCTTCGATGTGTTATCTCTGTTTGGGGTGCAGATTGCCATGTGGCGTGTCAAGAATACGTCCTCTGATATGTCGCGATATCCCTTTCATTAGGGATATTTGCTCCAGGAGTTAGAATTTTGGGTACCTTAAGGTAAATTCTCTGGGAATATCGCCGTAGTTGTAATATACCCTAGGAAGCTACCCTATAGGAACTTCCATCAGGACGACATGGCCATCTCACCCAAAAATAGATTTTTCGCTTCCCTCAAAATCCGTTTTATATATATATATATATATATATATATATATATATATATATATATATATATATATATATATATATATATATATATATATATATATATATATAAATTATACATATCTTGTTTAAGAAATCTTCCACCTTTCTGCTTTGCTGAATCCAATGCAAACTTGTTAAATTGGTGTTTATTTCTTCATTATTTAGTACCATTTCATCATGTAGCTTGGAATACCTATCTTAAGTTGCTGAACTAAACTCATCAGATATCTCTTTTATGATAGCAACAACAACAACACATGGATCAGTCATTTCT
>NW_027171840.1:100000-105000 GCF_036898095.1 Palaemon carinicauda
GCAGTGTCTGAACATTATCAGGCACACATACATGTGGTGTCGGAATAGGTAGTGTCAATCAGAGTTTACCTAGTTACCTCTGCATACGTGACATTCCTTTAGTTGATGAGCATACTTTGTTTTTGTTTTTCTTTTGACGTGTTTTAGTTAAAATTGATGATAACAATGCGTTCTCATGTTCGTGCTAATGTATAAATAAAGTGTGATAATTTTGCTGAGTGTACCAATACGTATGACATACTGTTGAGTGAACCTTAAAACAACCTGAGGGCAAATAGGTCAGGTGTAATCCGACAGGCGGATGCTGTATTATTCATGTATTTATATGATTCCTGGTTGCTGAGGCCGGGGCGGTTCCCGAAGGGCAAGTGGCTACGGGATTAAAGTTAAGCCTATAACTTTATATATATGTTTATACTATACATAAATATATGTTTATACTGTATATAGATATATATATACATATATATATATATATATATATATATATATATATATATATATATATATATATATATATATATATATATATATATATGTGTGTGTGTGTGTGTATATATATATATATATATATGTGTGTGTGTGTGTGTGTGTGTGTGTGTATGTGTGTGTGTGTGTGTGAAAATACAAAGTGCTAATCCAAAATTTTCGATTTTCTGATCCTTTTTCTACTTAGTGATGAGTACATACATCGCATGCTTCAGCTGGCAAACTCTTAAGAAGAGTAGTAGAAAAACCTTACCTGTTCACTTAATACTCTGACCCCTTCAGTTATTTTCTATTTCTATTCATTCGCATAATTTCTTATATGTATATATATATATATATATATATATATATATATATATATATATATATATATATATATATATATATATATACATATATATATATATATATATATATATATATATATATACATATATATATATATATATATATATATATATATATATATATATACATATATATATATATATATATATATATATATATATATATATATATATATATATATATATATATATATATATATATATATATATATATATTTATATATATAAATATATATGTATATATATATATATATTTATATATTTATATATATATATATATGTATATATATATATATATATATATATATATATATATATATATATATATATATATATATATATATATATATATATATATATATATATATATATATAACTTAAATACTGAATAAAATTAACTAATGATGAAATAAATATTTAGCTATGGAAAATAAATATTTGTTATTGTTTGCAAATAGTAAAGTATTATGAATATAATTAAGTGACAAAAATTATCAATGAAATTTTTATTCAACTTATTAAGCTAAATATTTACTGAAATGTTGAACAATGCCGTATATATATGATTTTTTTTTTTTTTTTTTTTTTTTGATTGTTGATTAGATTTGAATCTCTCCAGAATATGAAAAATGTCCGGTTATTGACTCCTCAATTTAGACAAAATAAAAGCTTTTAGGAAAGCACTCAAAAAATTGGATTGTTTAGCTGATTGAAAAGTAATGGGATGGATGTGCAAAGATGTAAAATTTTCGGAAAGAAATTGACTAAAAAAAAGAAATTGTAGATAGTTGAAGTGAGTTATGAATTGAATCCTTTTGATGTTGCAACAGTTTTGCCTCCATATGATAAATACAGACCTAAACAAACCAAGGCATTGGTCAAATTTATCATCCAAATATCAATTGGATGTTTGATTTAAATTCCAATCAGACTTGATGATTATTTATAGCGATATCGGTCTTTGGATACTATATGGTCAATTGAATCCGATTTGCTCCGTAAATATGCTTTCATATATACTCTATAATGCATGTTTAATCCTTTCTATACCCACTGCATGATAAAATAAATGTTTGAGATACCAGCATTTATGAGAGATAAATCAAATATCTGAATATAGAGGCCCCTGTGATGTATATTATAAATTTAATTACATTTCATAACTATAAATATTTCATAAATCTCTTAATAAAACTAACTAAATTTAACGTGGATAACACGTTTCTGCTTTTTCTTATACTGAAGTTAGCATTTGCTTTTTTTTTGTTTTTTTAGAAGAGAGACTGCTTTGCTGAAAGGAGACAAAGCTGAAAATTTTGTTTATGTCACTTCCAGTTTGTCTTGAACACTTTTGAGAGAAAACAATAATAAGTACCTCATTAAGTTTTATTTTGACATACACAGGGTTCTAAATAACAGAATCTTTTGTTGCTTCGATTATCTATTTGTTCTATTTTGTGGGTGACAGAAACGTATAAAACACACACTATTTGATGTATATGTAGGTGAAATACACAATGAATGCCTGTTGTTTTTACAGAAGTTTGTTTTAAAACGTTAATCCTTTCTCATTATCGTTGACACGATCAACATTCTATCATTCATGCAGCAAATTTGAAATTGGACAAAGGAAAAGGAGATAGTTATTTAAAAAAAATACTTGCATCTTTCACTTCAGTATTCTATACATTATAACTATGGTAATATCCTTTTATTTAGTCATAATTACATCAAAACTAAATGCAGTCATTGTGAAACTAAGTTCAACATCAGAAAAACTTTTTTTTTTTTTTTTTGTATTCCTAAAAACGAAGGACTGTACCAAACAAAAATTAAAACAATTAGAATTTCTTTCCATCATTTTATATATATATAGAGTATATAAAATAAAGTAATGCTTATGAATAATTCACTTATCCATTCCATGCAACCTAATGTGATGAATTAATGTCCAAGATAAACAAATTTAATTGGCACCACCTTAGTACTTAACAATATTAATTTTATTTTGTTCAAAAGATTTGTAAGTACTTTGATATTTTCATAGCAGTTGATTTATAACACAACTCTATCCATTAACCACTGTATACCTTTACGTCTGTTATTCCTTAACTTATATGGTACCCACGCCCTTAAAAAAAAAAAAAAAAAAAAAAAATTGCTGATGGGAGCATAGAAATAATGGAGCATATCTATATTTGCCACATGGACTCAGTAATTGAACATAGGCTGCTTTTTCCAAACCTTTGCTGACAAGTATCTACAGCAATGCATCCATGGCTATTATTCATACGTACCATAACGGCTATGCCTACGCTCAATCTAGGTAGGACCAGGAAGGACCAGGAAGGACCAGGTAATGACTAATAATGATCATGAGGTATACCTCCAGGATTCCTTTAAAAGCCCAATTTCTAGCTTGCAAGGATGATTAGGTTGTAGGTACTACTAGAAACTATCGAGATTGAGCCTTTTTCAAGCTGCCGTTCAATGGATTGCTAGGCAATGGCGTTTCCTATAGGTTATCTTGTTCACCTTGATTCCTGATATGAGTTAGTGCTAAGGATACAAAAGAAACATTTAATGAAAATAGTACATAACACATCATCATAAAATCTTTTTACGAAGTTCATTGGAATGATCTTTGGGATTCTTTACACGAATTTGTTACCATAGAATTTTGATTGTTAAACATCGTTCCATACCTCACAATAAATAAGAGATAAGGAATTCTTTCTTATACTTCGATCCATTAAAGAATTAAGTTAATTCTATACGTTCCGTTTCACTCGATATATTAAGACGATATGTGCTATATCCGCTAATTGAAGAGACGTTTGAAAAAAAGGAAAAAAAAAATATCATTAGTGGAAGACGAAACGAATAGATTTGGTTAAGGAACTGGGTAACATATATCAATTATGTTTAATTATTTTTTTATGACCTCTTTTGTTAATCAGTTCTATAAACTAAACTTAAATGTAGTAAACATATGCTTGTTCAAGACCTATATATTCTAACATACTTTGAATAATAAATAAAAACTTGTAAACACTCAGGGAGATTATCCCTTTGTCTTTTTGTCTTAATCAAAAGGAACAGCAAATAGTCACTGCAGTTTAGAGTAGAGTTAATAAAAGGTTCATTCATTATATGGAAACTCCCACACCAATTCATGAGATCATATCCACTTTTAAAAAGTACATGTTGAAGGCAATACAGTGAGATGGATAATATTTTACTGTTTTGGCTTGAGTCATAGTGAAAACCCATCATTTTCCTCATAAAATTCTTAATTTTTTTTGGGTGTGGGGGCCTTACCATAATTCCAATGAATATACATAATGAGATCAGTAAATTTAACTACAAAGCAGTTATTGAGAGCATATGTGGTACCCTGGATATCCATTGTATACAGAGGAAACTGTTATTGTTGTCATCAAATCAAAGATTATGAAATAATAAGTGTTGGTCAGCGTTGTTTATCCAAAGATAATTGAAGTTTATTAACATATCAAAAGCCGTGTCTCTAAATTTTCAGTTGCATTTGGTAAATGCTTCCAACGACCACACTTGAAAATAGATGATCTGACCGTTAGAGTTTACTTATTTATGATAGTGTTCTCATTACTCTGAGAGAGCATTAAGTACTAATGTGCATTTAATTAACGTTTTGGATCATTCATTTATTAAGCTTATTTTTGTTTACCTAATCTCTTTATATAGAAAAAAAAAATAATAAGAGCAGGATGTAATCATTAATTTAAAACACCTACTTTGAGGTAAATTCCATTTGATCAGCATTTCAGTAACTTTCTCTATAAAAGTCAGTATTTTAGACAGTGATGAGATGCAGCATTGAATAGATTGTTTATGACATTTCTATTTCAGATAAAGAAAATGTACTACTGTTCTGGAGGATTTTCATACAAGGTGAAAGGATGAAGTAATAGGTGGCTTAGTAGGAAGTAATAAACGTGTCGGTCGAACGAGAATAGGGTTGGACACAAGATATCTTATTTCATGAAGGAAAATATACTTTTAAAACCAGGTAGATTTTGAGGATACTTAACAAAGAAAAATCGTTGGTGAAAAAGTTTCTAAACGGAGTAAATGAACGAATCATTATGTTATCACTATTAATAGATCAAAAGTGGATTATAG
>NW_027171840.1:110000-115000 GCF_036898095.1 Palaemon carinicauda
ATTTTGAAACACTGGTACTTTACTTGGCAAATTTTCTAGTGTTTAATAGAAAATAAAAGTAACACAGAGGGAGACATATAGATGGATGAGGGGAATCTCTAAATGCTGGATTTTATTAACATTTCTGGGATGACTGGATGACTTCCTTCATCAAAGGAATTATCACAAGATTGTCACCCGGCCGAAATGGTGCAGGCATTCCATCACCTTCTTCACGAGTGAACCTCAAACACTCCCCCCCCCCACCCCCAACCCCACCGCCCCCTCGCCAAAGAAGAGAACTTTCAGCCAATTTGCGACTCCCATTGGGAGAGAGACGGGTAATTTGGCACATCCCAGGGTATCACGCAGAACTTGAATAGTTTTAAATATCATTTGCAGATAAACACAGATAAAAATTATTCTATTAATGGATTATTAGCTGAAAAATAAAATCTCCCATAAATAATTTTTTTTTTTTTTTTTTTTTTTTTGGCATGCACAACTTCAACAGCTTTTGAAATTATTTACAGATGGCTACAGATCTTAAAAGCTTTTTAACATAGACTCTTACTTGAGATATAAAATCTTTCATAACTTTTATGTATGCATTTTATTATGTTTTCTATGTGTTTTATTATATAAGACAAGAAATTAATGAGGGTTCTATATGAATGAAAAATATCCCCCTTGGAATTTCTGTTATTAACTTCTATAACAGAAGGATTTAAGCAGGAAAGGAATAAGTATATTTTATATTCCCAGTTTTCGGTATATCACACACTCACACACACACACACACACACATATATATATATATATATATGTGTGTATATATATATATATATGTATATATATATATATATATATATACACACATATATATATATATATATATACACACACATATATATATATATATATATATTCATATATATATATATATATATATATAAATATATATATACTGAAATAAATAAGTAGAGTGTTTCCCAGAATAATCCTAGATTCTATAGCGAATGTCCCCATAGCCAGTTAGTTAGAGCTTATGCACCTCAACATTTCCGTCAGCATTTACATCCTCCATGTGATGAAGTTCCAATTGACATTTGATCGATATCCTGAAGCCTTAAGCCTCACTGTTTGGACACAAACAATCTTTTCTTATACTTCGTAATGGATGAAGGTTTAGTAAGGCGTTTGGAATATCGACATATATTTCTTTGCTTGGAATTTATTCAGAGTTGATGCTGATTAGATATGAGATTCTATTTTACCATTGAAAAAAAAAAATTCATCTTCGTCAAAATTTATTAATGTAACTATCGTTTCTAATGGCCTGGCGCACAATTATCATGAAATAAAATTAATTTCAAATGCGTAGGAGTCCATTTTGTTTTCATGAGTTTACTCAATGTATAAACTGGTGAGAAACAAGTTTGAAAGTCATATAACTAGAATAATTTGGTTTAAGAAATTTAATTTTATTCCTATCTTAATGATTGCTATGCTAATAAAAAACTAACATCATCTAACATGCTTGTTGTGTCAATTACGCAGTTTCAGAGAATTTTTGGAAGCGTAAATAACCCTTCCCTAATTCTCTCACAATCCTAAAAGGCTATTTCTTTCCACATTTAGTCCATGAACTGATGAAACAGATGATGTTAGTTTTTTATTAGCATAGCAATCATTAAGATAGGAATAAAATGAAATTTCTTAGACTAAATTATTCTAGTTTTATAACTTTCAAACCCGTTTCTCACCAGTTTATACATTGAGTAAACTAGTGAAAGCAAAATGGACTCGTACGCATTTTAAATTAATTTTATTCCCTGATATTTGTGGGCCAGGCCATGTTGATGAATATGATGCGTCAGTTCTCTTGGTGCTATGACACGAAATATTTCATTTAATTCATCAGTGAGAAAAGTTATCTCTCATACGTTCACCATGCATTTCAAATGCATATCTCTGCTGAGCTTATATGTGTTAGCTGATAAATTAGCGACGAAGTATAGTGCGAAATATTCTCTGACTAAAATAAATGTATTTGCCTGTCTTGTTTCTGGTTTTTTTTTTTTTTTTTTTTTTTTTTTTTTTTTTTTTTTTTTTTTTTTTTTTGGTTTAGAGAAAGGGTTTCGAGGTAGGTATAAAAGGATGGTATAATTTAGACTACAAAGTTTATATATCTATCATTAGTATTAATTTGAAAAAGATATGATGAATAAAATTCCCTGCTATAATATGTTCTGTTTTAGGTATAGAAGGCCCTTTTAGAGATATTTAATTTCAAAATAGTATTATTCTGTTTATTGACAAATGGAAAGCATATACTTTGCAGAGATTTCGTGAAATACAATATTGCTCACCCTTGAAATAGTGAAATTAATCGAAGCAGGAAATTTGATAAGGAACTTCACTATGTTGTATAAACAAGAAATAGTAATGGAATAAATCCTATTTGTTGCTATCAACAAGCAGGTGAACCTTAAACACATAGAGAAAAAATGCATTTAAGTATTATATCTCATATAACCTTGTGATATCTTAACATATGTATAAGAATAAAGAAGAAATAATGGAAAAGAGGAATATTTCAAATCTTATTTAATTCATGTCACAAAATTATAATCAGTGACGCTTTTAAATCACTGGAAAAGAGGTCTTTTAGTAGCATATTATGGTGAAATATCGTATTCAAATCAATTAAAGAAAGATTTGATATCAGTAGGAATATCACGCTAGACCGTATCGTCTGAAATCACTTACATCAAACATGAAGGGCCTAGTACTTACACGACTGCGTTTACCCACATCCTAATTGTGTTAGGAAATCGGCATTACATAATAATAATAATAATGATAATAATAATAATAATAATAATAATATTATTATTATTATTATTATTATAATTATTATTATTATTATTATTATTATTATTATTATTATTATTATTATTATTATTATTATTATTATTAATAATAGATAAGCTACATCTTAGTTGGAAAAGCAGGATGCTATAAGGCTAAGGACTTTAACAGGAAAAGTATCCCATTCAGGCGAGGTAAAAAGGAAATCAATAAACTAAAAGAGAAATAATGAACAATTAAAATGTAACATTTCAAGAACATTGGAAATTTTCAAATAGATCTTTAAAGTAATAAACTAAGAAACAGACTTATATCAGACTGTTAAACGTAAAAAAAAAAAAAAAAAAAAAAAATCTGCTGCAAGATTGAACTTTTGAAATTTTACCCATAAAACTGACTGATTAGGAAGATCATTCCACAACTTGATCACAGCTGGAATGGAACTTCAAGAATACAGTTTAGTATTGACGCTTAATATGGAGAAGACATGGCTATTAGAAATAACTGCATATCGCTAGAATGAACATTAGTAACTAGAAAGAATATAGTAAGCTTTTTTCATAATATGGGAAGGTTAGGCCCAGAAAATCCACCAACCATAAACACTTGAGGTTTTTGGGAGCCAACACTGGAAATGGTTATTCGAAGGCTTTGTAAAGTTTTATGCTAGTCGATGGAATAAACGAATGAAAAGGTTGACAAGGGACACCACCTCCATATTCTAGTTGGTAGAACATTAAATAATATCATTAGTGGAGACGTAGGTTATGCGATAATGTGGCTAATTCCTCTCTACATATTACACCATCATAGGAAAGGTTTGTTTTGTATATTTGTAGATGTTTTTTTCTTCACATCTTTAGTAAAATAGATTTAATAATTAAGGGTTATCTGTAATATAATGATTTGAAAAGTAAACATGTTTTAAAATATATTTTAGGTCTAAGAATAACTCCAGTACATTACATATCTTTTTTGTCCTATTTTTGTCTCCTTCAAAATACTTAAGAATATGGTAATGTTTAAGTCTGCGTAAAGCATGTAAAGACAAGAGTCAAAACATGGGCTTTTAACAATTGTCAAGAGCTCTCTTGGGTGGTTAAATAACTTCATTGGATTACCATCTTTCTTTTAGAAAATTTTATTGAAATCTTTTCCTCACTTTCGTTTTAAGTCAATAATATGTGTTTTGATGCTCGTCGGTGAGTTAGGTGCTGTGCTGTTGGTTGCTATAAATGATAGTTGCATAGACAATAATCGTCGGGTGTGGAATTGCGATTCAACTGCTATTGGATTTGAAGGTAAGGGGAAATATTTTGTTATATTTAAGGGGTTTAATGTGAACTTGAGTGAGGTTGTTGGAACATAGACTATATTTCAATTTAGCAAAATATCTTCATATTGCAAACAGAAGATCTTGAAAAATCTGTCATCAGGAAAGTTTTCCGAGTTCTCATACATATCAAGGATATAAATGTTACCTCACTCGTTGATTTATCTTTTAATGTGGTGATCAAGATCAGTGATATTCAGCATTGGAGGTTTATGAAAGACAAGGGAATTAGAGCTAAATAAATTCTCCCTAAGTATTTATTCTCTGTAAATCTTATATTATTCAGAATTATGAAATTAGGATACATGTTATTATCAAAAATTTCGTAGAGCCTTGAGGAGTATTGAAAACCATTTTGGGTTAATTATTAACAATAAAAAAGGCAAGACGACTCTCTCTCTCTCTCTCTCTCTCTCTCTCTCTCTCTGTATGTAAGTATTTATATATGTATATATATATATATATATATACATATACATATATATATATATATATATATGTATATATATATATATAAATATGTACATATATATATATATATATATGTATATATATATATATATATATATAAGTATATATATATATATATAAGTATATATATATATATATATACATATACATATATATATATATATACTTATACATATATATATATATATATATATACATATACATATATATATATATATATATATATGTATATTTATATATACAGTATATGCATATATAAGTATATATATATATATATATATATACATTTATATATATATATATATATATACATTTATATATATATATATATATATACACATAT
>NW_027171841.1:20000-25000 GCF_036898095.1 Palaemon carinicauda
AAAGCACTAAGTGTTTTCGACATCACTATGTATCGCTCGAGGGTCAACATAGGCACCCGAAGAGTTAGAGTCCCAAGTAACTCGCTGTTCTATGCAGAGTTAGGTGCAGGTTTCATAACACTACCTGCGGCGACCACAAAATGTTTGACTTCGTGCACTTGTTTCGCATAATGTTTGAAGAAAACACGCGAGGACTTCCAGCCTGTGAAGTTTTAAGGCTTTCGAAGTCCATACTCTGAAAGAAATTCAGAGACAATGCAACTTTTCTAGGATCGTGACCAGCGGGTGTACTGTCAGGATCCGCTCTGCGAATGAAGTAGGTGATTTTCGCTCTTAGTTGTTTCAGTGACAGGTCGCTGCCCGATGTTTCTCCTTTGAAGAGTTGGCCTCCACCAAAGCTCGAAGTTCTACGAAGATAGACCTTGAGGCTCTCTACTGGGCATAGAGAGGCATCTTCCTTCAGGGGGCATATTCTCCAGGGGCCCCATCTTTTGGTGGGTAATTCGTTTTTGGCGAGAAACGTCGGATCCGGGGAGAGGGTAATGTCTCCTGAATCAGTAAACAGGATATGACCCTCTTCTCTTGACAATGCCACTATTTCGCTGACTCGGGCTCCTGAGGCAAGAGCAAAGAGAAATATAACTTTCTGAGTCAGATCCTTGAGAGGGCATGAATCATTATCCAAGTTGGAGGCGAAATGGAGCACCTTGTTCAATGACCAGGAGATCGGTTTCGGTGGGGGTGCTGGGCGTAGACGAGCGCATGCTTTCGGCAGTTTATTGAAGATGTCACTGGACAGATCAATTTGGAAGGCATACAATAGTTGTCTAGTCAAGTCAAGGCCGATTTGCAAGTCGAAATCGTATTGGCTGCTAATCCCTGTCCATGAAGGTGAATGAAGAAGGACATGCAGAAATCAATTGTGATTTCCTTAGGATTTTTTGTCTTGACGAAAGAGACCCATTTTCTCCAAGATGATTCGTATTGCCGTCTTGTGGATTCGGTCTTGTATTCCTCGAGGAAGTCTAGACTTTTCTTCGAGATCCCAAACCTCTTCTTTGCGGCTTGGGAGAGAAAATCATGAGATGAAGGTCCTTGATTTTCGATGATGAAGCGAGGACAGTCGACTTCTGTACTTGTTGGGAGAGAACTGGGCCCGGGAGAGGGATCAGCTTGGGCTGCAGCTCCAGGACCAGGGGGTACCAGTTGCTCCGGGGCCACTTGGGAGCCACTAGGGCCGCTGTCCCTTTGAAGGTTCTCAGCTTGAAGAGGACTTTCAGCAGAAGGTTGGTGGGAGGGAACAGGTAGATCTTGGACCATCTGTTCCAGTCCAGTGACATGGCATCCACTGCTTCTGCCTTGGGGTCCTCGTACGGGGCCACATACCGAGGAAGTTGATTGTTGTCGCTCGTTGCGAAGAGATCGATCTGAAAATCTGGGACTTGGTGAGAGATGAAGGAGAATGATCTTGCGTCTAGAGACCATTCCGACTCTATCGGGCTTGTCCGAGATAGAGCATCCGCTGTCACGTTGCGGAATCCTTGTAGGTGAACTGGAGATAGGTGCCATTTCTTCTTCTCTGCCAGACGGAAGATTGGAAGAAGCACCTGATTTATCTGGGGCGATCTTGAGCCTTGGCGATTGAGACATCGAACTACCACCGAGTTGTCTAGGGTTAGACGAATATGGATCGAGGGAGGCGGGGAGAGTTTTTTCAGAGTTAGAAGGACCGCCATGGCCTCCAAGATGTTGATGTGAAACCTCTTGAACAGGGGAGACCATGTGCCTTGAGCCTGTTTTTGGTGGGAGTGACCTCCCCAACCCTCCAGCGAAGCGTCCGTGTGGATGTTGAGTGTTGGAGGTGGGTGTTGAAGAGGAATGGACCTTTTCAGGGCCTTTGCTTCCGACCACGGCTTGAGGAGAAGTCGAAGTCTGTTTGGGAGCCGTCTCTTGAGGTCTCTTCGAGCGATGGATGCAGAACGTCTCCAGACTCCTGCGGCATCCTTTAGCTGTGCACGAAGCACTAGGTTTGTTACTGAGGCGAACTGTAGAGAGCCTAGAACTCGTTCCTGCTGGCGTCTTGAGATCCGCTTGGATTTCAGTAGTCGCTTGACAGACCCTGCTATTTCCTTCCTTTTCTTCTGGGGGATGGAAAGGTGGTGTGAATGAAGGTTCCATTGGATTCCTAACCATTGGAACTTCTGAGCTGGAGAGAGGCGAGATTTCTTCACGTTTATCTTGAATCCCAGGTGTTCTAGGTACTGGGTGACTTTGCTGCAGGATTTTAAACAATCCTCGGGCGATGGAGCCCAGACTAGCCAATCGTCGAGGTAGGCCATCACCTGGACGTCTCGGAGGCGGAGCTGTTGTACTATGGCGTCTGCCAGCTTTGTGAAGATCCGAGGGGCCACATTGAGGCCGAAGGGCATGGCCCTGAAGGCGTAGCTTTTCCTTTGGAGTCGAAATCCTAGGTAGGAGGAAGCGTGATGGTTCATTGGAATGTGCCAGTAGGCATCCGCCAGGTCTATGGAGACCGTGTAAGAACCTTGAGGCAGAAGGGTCCTTATTTGTTGAAGAGTCAGCATCTTGAACTTGTCGTTCGCTATGAACTTGTTGAGGGGGGATAAGTCCAGAATGACTCTGAGTTTGTCAGAGTCTTTCTTGGGCACACAAAACAGTCTCCCTTGGAACCTGGTGGACTTTACCTTCCTTATCACCTTCTTGTTCAAGAGATCTAGGACATATTCTTCCAGAAGGGGGGTTGATTGTTGGAAGAATTGCTGGAAGGTTGGGGGTGGTTGAGTCCAACTCCAGCCTAGACCCTTCTTGACGATGCTGTGTGCCCAGGGATCGAAGGTCCAACGATCCTGGAATTGGCGGAGTCTTCCTCCCACCGGAAGCACTTCATTGCTTCTGATGTCCCGAGGGCTTACTGCCTCGGCCGCTAGCTCCCTTTCCTCCTCTGCCTCTGGAGGGACGGCGAGACGCGTCTCTGCCTGCACCTCTGCTTGAGCCTCTACCTTTGGGACGAAAGGTAGTCGTCTGTTGCTCGAAAGCAGGGGTGAAAACCGGTGACTGTGACAAGACCGGTTGGGTGAGTAGCTGAAAGGTCTGCTGCGGCTGAGCTGCCACTTGGGGAGTAGCGGGTCCCGGAAACTGTCGTCTTTGTTGACGTTGCTGGGGTTTCTGTTTGGAGGATTTCCTCTTAGGTTGAGGTCCGTCGTCCTAAGAGGATTTCCTCTTCTTTGACATGCCCCACTTGTGGAGAAGGTTCCTGTTCTCCTTGGCGGCTTTGTCGGTGATCTCCTTCACGAGGTCAGAAGGAAAGAGGTGTTTACCCCAGATGTTGGAGGAAATCAGCCTCCGGGGTTCGTGTTTCACAGTGGCACCTGAGAACACGAATTCTCGACAGGCTCTCCGAGCCTTCATGAAGTGGTACATATCCTTCACCAGGGTTGCCATGTGGGATTTGGTGAGTACCATGTAGTGGTCTGGTACTCTGGTGTCACAAGCCATGATATCGAGTTGGACTTGGTGGGACATGGATGCTGCAAGCCTCTCCTTCGTATCTTGTTCCCGACGAAGGAGGTGGTCGTTGAGTTTCGGGAGGTCTTCGTTAAACTGACGTCCGGCTACGTCAGGATCTAGCTTTCCCACCACGAAAGTATGCTGGATATCCTTCCAGTGTCGAGCGTCGGGGGGAGTCACTATGGAGAAGGGTCTGCACTTCTCCAGTGCAGGGCAGGCTTTTCCCTCTTCCACAGCCTTGAGGCACGCAGCGAAGGCCTTTTCCATGAAGGGAAGGACTGCATCGTCGGGTGCGACGTAGGTAGGGTGCTTCTTGCTCAGGGCCGGAAGCTTAAAGCAGGTAAAACCCCTACTTTTAAATGTATTGGCTAGCATAGCCTGGGCCTTCGCAAGATCGAACACTATCTCCTCCTTGGGTTCGGTCTCTTCTTTAGAGGCAGGTTCAGAACGGACCCGGACGTAACAGTCCAGGTAGGCCTCGAAGTTTGGGAAGAACTCCACGTCTTCCAGGGGGACCGTGCCGATCTTGTCGCTGACGAAGATCCTGCCGGTCGCGATAACCATATGCTCAGCATACCTCCAGGGGTTGGCGTGTGAGCATGCAGGGAGATCCTTAACCGAGATCTTCTTCGGTTCTTTGGATCCCATCATGGACCTGATGAACTCCTGATTTTCTTTCAGCCTGTCGTCCATAATGGCTTTGATCATCCGGAACATCTCTTGGGCGGATGGAATGGGTTCCGGGGTAGTGGAGGTAGACGGGAGAGACACTTCCGTCGATGTAGGAGTAGGGGCGGTGATGGAAGGAGGAGCGACCTCTTGCTCCGACTCGGCGTATTCCACCTGGTCCTCTTCATCTTCGCACCTTGGGCCATAAGGGTCTTCTCCGTGCCCTCCGAAATATCCGACATGTGTTCGTCGTTCTCGGAATCCAGGTGGCACTCGTGCATGGACTGGGCCATGACTACGTCTGGTTCCACCGTAATTTGGACAGTGGGGATCAATTCTTTGGGCACCACAGAATCGGCGGAGGCCTTTGGGAACAGAAGGGACCTCATTTCTTCAGTGGCCAGGTACGGTCCGGTGGCATTCTTCTGGAAGCCACGCACCCACTTGCGTAGCTTATCCCGAGAAGTGTCCCTGACCTCCGCTGAGGGAGGATTATGGAAGGCATCGACTAGGCGAGCCTGGCAGACCGTACAGTTCAGCGGGTCCCAGAATTTCAAATCCCCTTTCTTGTTAGCACAAGGGGCGTGAGTCCTACAAGCCGTATGCCCGTAGAAGTGCGGGCTTTTCACAGCGCAGAAGTCGAAGTCACACTTCATCTGCTCCTCCTGTGGAAGAAAGAGAAAATGAGTATGGAGGGAGTCATAGGAATGGCTCTTAAACTAAGTTAATATTAATCATTAATTTTAACTTGATAAAGGGTGTGATGCACAGAGGATTGAGATAGGAAAGGAACATACTCCGTG
>NW_027171843.1:0-2500 GCF_036898095.1 Palaemon carinicauda
AATCTATATAAATGATATTTCAAATGCGTTATTGGAAGGTCATGCTTCATCTCTCTCTCTCTCTCTCTCTCTCTCTCTCTCTCTCTCTCTCTCTCTCTAACATTACACCCTTTAAAATACATTTGGATAACAGCATCCTTACATCCCCCAAAAAGGTTTCTGGCATAAGGCCTCCTTAATTGATAAAAAATCCCATCTGTTGTCCAATAAATCCGATTATTGGAGCATAAATCTCATTAATCTAACGATAAATCCCTTTATATAAAAAATATTGTCATTGAGAGAGAGAGAGAGAGAGAGAGAGAGAGAGAGAGAGAGATAACGTAAATTGAATGGTTTTGATGATGGAAACAAAAAAAACTTATAAGGAAAAAATATAAAAAATGAAAACCCAGACGTTGAGAGAGAGAGAGAGAGAGAGAGAGAGAGAGAGAGAGAGAACTTAAACTGAATGGTTTTAATAATGGAAACAAAAAAAATTTATAAGAAAAAAATAAAAAAAAATGGGACCCAGACGTTAAGAGAGAGAGAGAGAGAGAGGAGAGAGAGAGAGAGAGAGAGAGATAACGTAAATTGAATGGTTTTAATGATGGAAACAAAAAAAATGTTATAAGGAAAAAATAAAAAAAATGGGACCCAGACGTTGAGAGAGAGAGAGAGAGAGAGAGAGAGAGAGAGAGATAACGTAAATTGAATGGTTTTAATGATGGAAACAAAAAAATGTTATAAGGAAAAAATAAAAAAAATGGGACCCAGACGTTGAGAGAGAGAGAGAGAGAGAGAGAGAGAGAGAGAGAACTTAAACTGAATGGTTTTAATAATGGAAACAAAAAAATTTTATAAGAAAAAAAAAAATAGGACCCAGACGTTAAGAGAGAGAGAGAGAGAGAGAGAGAGAGAGAGAGAGAAAATAGCTTCACCTGACTACAAAGTTTGGTCAAAATCGGTACACTAGTTTTTGTGTGTGTGAAGTTCCTCACAAAAAAAAAAAAAAAAAAAAAAGACGAATTTGGACAAAAAATGCCATAAGGCATTGGGGCCTGGGAGACCATTCAATGCTCGTATCCAGCAGGGGGAAACCACTGCATTGGCAATACGGTGAAAGGTGTTGGACAGCAAAATGGAAGAATGAACATAGAAGGATTAAGGTTAAAGGTGTCTAGTTTCAGTTCGTTTTTAAGGTTTAAAGGCTGCTCATGAATGCCAGAGGCAAGGGACAGTGACACTGCCCTATCAAGCAGGACAATGCCCTAGAGAATGAACATACACAATCATCAGCACCCAAGCCCCTTTCCACCCAATCTAGGACCAAGGAGTGCCAGGCTATGGCTGCTGATGACCCAGCAAATGGACCTATATGCTCCCCTAAACCCCTCCTCCTTAGCTCACAAGGATGGTAAGGTTGCAGCCACCAAAGGAACTAACAAGTTGGATCAGGACTCGAACCCCCTCTTGCAATCAACCAGCAGAGACTTTACCAATCAGGCCACAACAACCATCAGAATAGATGCTCACCAGAACGTCAGCTGGGGAGGCCCAACCGCACCCCACACCACTGAGGGTCCCGAGCTGGGATCGATCTGCTGTCATGCGAATGCAAGGCGAACACGCTACCACTGTACTAGCCAGAAGGATATGGGCAGAAAGGAAGGAACAAATGGCGTTTACTAGTGCCTACAGTACACCGCTAGCGAGGTACTGTTCGCACTAGCTCCCATACGGAACAGAAACCCGACAGACAGACAAGACACACAAATTGAACCTCAGATCCTATATGGAGGAATATAATGGAATCAGCGCTAAGATGCAACCCTATAAACTCTGCCGCATTGCAATACGAAGCTAAAAGCGAGAAGGTGGACAGCAAAAGGGAGGAGATTGGAGGGCTAAAAAGTGGGTGAAGGAAATGCCTACAGTATACCGCGCTTGATTCACTGTGAGCAGCAACACAAACAATGAAAACTAATGATTAAAACGAGAGACAAATCATACAATTAAATTTCCCAAATACATTATTGTTACTAGTGTATGCGACCTGTCAATTATGACGGCTAAATATTTAGGTAGATATGCACACAAACACGCATGCGCACCCCAAATCACCACGGTATGACTATTCCCTCTCCCCCTATATATATGTATGTATATATATATATATATATATATACTTGCTCTTCATTATATAGCGATTATTATTATTATTATTATTATTATTATCATTATTATTAATAGTATTCCCTTTCAGTGAAGTTGATAATAAAAAATACCTTGATTCTAAAAAATGATACATTATTATTATTATTATCAAAGTATTAAAATATTCAAAATAATTAAATGAATAAAATGCACTAGTCCCATCATCAACAAAAACCATCAAAAACAAAACTCATTGATTCCTGTGAATGAGACCGAAGGCGAGAGGACAGTAGGAATGGTAGGAATGGTGGGAACTGAGACGAAGGTGGGAATGGTGAAAGAAAGGTGGGAATGATGAGAGAAA
>NW_027171843.1:10000-15000 GCF_036898095.1 Palaemon carinicauda
ATGTATAATTTATTTATATAATATAACTTATATAAAATTCAATTTCTGTGAGTTAACTACTAACAAACGTAATATACATATCAAATGTATATGTACAAACGAACACTAAGTCCATATATACTTCCAAACACATTAATTGCACATTAATTACACATATCTATATTCACTATGCGCAAATATACTGTAGCCTATGTATACTTCAATGTATGGAGATAATGTGATAGTTTTGCTGGACTGTTCGATCGATCTAGAGAGAGAGAGAGAGAGAGAGAGAGAGAGAGAGAGAGAGAGAGCTATAAGCGAGGCAGAAATTCATCAATAATTTGTATTGATATATGAATATAAAGCAAATTATGCAGATTTCGACTCTAACCTTAAAAAACTAATCAAAAATTAAACATTGAACTATGACCGCTAGTCTAAGAGGTCCCTTCTGGAGTAAATGCCCTGGACAAATTGTGTAGGCCTATGCTGGTTAGACCTACGGGTGGCCATAACTAATAGATTTGAGCCAGTTCCCCTCAAATACACAAGAAGCTATACATTATATTGCTTCCAGATTCCATGTCACTTACAAGAAAAATCAACTAAGTTAAACTCGGGTAAAATCACTAAATTAAATGTTTTAAAAACACTAAGCTAAACTTAGTTAAAACCAGTAAATATATATAAATTTATATATATACAAACATATATATATATATATATATATATATACATATATATATATATATATATATATAATTGTTCTAAACCGAAATGTGACATTTTAATCTTAAAAAAAAAAAAGATATATCTGAATGAATAAGAAGTTAGAAGGATAGACTTATCCGCTAGGTTTTCGAGAGAGAGAGAGAGAGAGAGAGAGAGAGAGAGAGAGCATTTCCTTTCGAGTTAAGAGCAGTGAAACTAGAATTGGTGTGATCACTTGATATACGGAAAAAAATATACTTTAGTTGTGCTCACAGTGTACCCTTACACGGAAAAATCTTATACACTTTGCAGATGATGCACAAATAAAATAGAATACTTAAGACTCTCTTGTATAAAAAATGTCAATAAATTCTTTTCTGAAAACTCATTCGATCTTATATCACTTTGTTTTCCTTATATTAATATACATTTCCATTCTGTTTTTAGGCTAATATATATATATATATATATATATATATGTATATATATATCATCCTCTTCTCCTCCAACGCCTAATGACACAAAGGGCCTCGGTTAGATTTCACCAGCCGTCTCTATTTTGAGCTTCTAATTCAATACTTCTCCATTCATCATCTACTTCGCGTTTTACAGTCCTCAGACATGTAGTCCTGGGTCTTCCAACTCTTCTAGTGCCTTGTGGAGCCCAGATGAACTATTCTTTCTTAGGGAGTGCGAAGAACATGCCCAAACCATCTCCATCTACCCCTCATCATGATCTCATCCACGTATGGCACTCGAATAATCTCTTATAGTTTCATTTCTAATCCTGTCCTGCTATTTAACTCCCAATACCTTCTGAGGGCTTTGTTCTCAAATCTACTAAATCTCCACAAGGCACTAGAAGAGTTGGAAGACCCAGGCCTACATGGCTGAGACTATGAAGCGTGAAGTGGGAGATGGTGATTGGAGAGTATTGATTTAAAAGCTCAAGATAGAGAAGACTGGCGAAATCTAACCGAGGCCCTTTACGTCAATAGGCGTAGAAGGAGGAGGAGATGATAATGATGATGATTATCAATAAAATCAGATACTTTAACGTAGACTCAATTTCAAATATAAAATTTAATTAATAAGAAATTTCTTTGAAGAAACAGTCCGAAGCTATTTGCTTCGCTTTCCTTCTCTCTGCATGAATGTATAAACACATACATATAAAGGCTTGTGTCAATGTTCTCAAAAGCATTGACATATGTAAATAATATATATATACATATATATATATATATATATATATATTATACGTATATATGCACATGTATAAGCAAATAGGCAAATAGATATATGGATAGATATATAAAATTTATATATATATAATATATGTATATAATATATATATATAAAATTTATATATATATATATATATATATATATATATGTAACAATGATAGGGTCAAACAAATTTAGTAGATTTGAGAACAAAACCTTCATTAAAATATTGGGAGTTAAATGGCAGGACAGGATAAGAAATGAAACTATAAGAGAGATTGCTCGAGTGCCATATGTGGATGAGATCATGATGAGGGGTAGATGGAGATGGTTTAGGCATGCTCTTCACACTCCACTAGAGAGATTAGTTCACCAAACTTTCAACTGGGCTCCACAAAGCACTAGACGAGTTGGAAGACAAAGGCCTACATGGCTGAGGACTATGAAGCGTGAAGTAGATGGTGAATGGAGAAGTATTGACTTAAAAGATCAAGATAGAGACGACTGGCGAAATCTAACCGAGGCAAGAGAGGATTATACATATATATAAATATATATATATATATATATATATATACATTATATACAGTATATATATATATATATATATATAAATATTCCTTCCGTATTTCATTCCCCCATTTTCCTCTAATCGTTTGTTTACCCAAAGATCGCTGCTCAGGAAACTTTCCTTCCCTTTCCTTTCCTTAATTCGTTACCCATTTCCCCTTACCCTTCCCTTTTACCCAAAGAACACTGCTTCTCTACCCCAACATCTTGTGTATCCGAACCCACACAAGGTTCTGGGTATCATCCAACTTCTGTCAAATACGTTTCAGTTTTCATAGTTTTAAATAAATCAAAACTTTCATTAAAGTGTAATTTATAATAATCAAAATAAAATCATTAAAACTTGGATAAATAAAAGGTTGAACTACGTTTGAAGGCTATAGTCAGAGGTGACTACAAGCTACAACCCTTATTTTTGTTACTTATATGCTAGCGGTCTCACTAATGTCACTTGGTATGTTTGCCAGTCAACAATATTATCATTATTATTATTATTATTATCATCACAAGCCAAGTGACAACCCTAGTTGGAAAAGCAAGATGCTACAAGCCCAAGGCCTCCAACAGGGAAAAACAGCCCAGTGAAGAAAGGAAACAAGGAAATAAATAAATGATGAGAATAAATTAACAATAAATCATTCTAAAAATAGTAACAACATCAAAACGGATATGTCCTATATAAACTATTAACAACGTCAAAAACAGATATGTCATATATAAACAATAAAATGACTCATGTCAGCCTGGTCAACATAAAAACATTTGCTCCAACTTTGAACTTTTGAAGTTCTACTTATTCAATTTTTTTTTTTTTTTTTTAAAGATTGCTGGTATTACTTTCGTCATTGATTGTTTGATAAACAGTTCAAAGCTTGAGTTTTCGAATGAAAGCAAAGGAGAGATGGAATGATTAATGGTGTGTCTGCATATTTGTCAATATAATATTAATAACCCGAGTGTCAATTGTGTATATATGGAATAACTGTGCAAAAAACATATGGCCACATGGAACACTATCTTGGCAGTCTAGTCCAAAGAGCTATTATACACTCTATTTCTTATTCATATGAGTGAGAGAGAGAGAGAGAGAGAGAGAGAGAGAGAGAGAGATTACACGACAGGTTAGTAGAAATTCTGAGAGAAAGCGATCCTCCAAATTATGAGGATGATAATAATAATAATAATAATAATAATAATATCATATGAATAAAACTTTCCCTCATCTTTGTTCTCTTCAAAAGCGAGAGACACACGTGTGCAACCCCCCCCCCCACACCCCCGGGACCCAGCCAACTCCTTAATTAGCTCGAAACCTTCCCCCCTCCCAACCGAGGGAAAACAGTGAGATATTCCCACGCTCAGAATTCGAGAAAAGATGAGGGAAATTCCCGAAGGAAAAGATGAGGGATGATGGACATTTTTATTCTATTGAAGAAGCAAAGGGAAGTAATTTCCTAAACGTATGCATATATATATATATATATATATGTGGTGTGTGCGTGTGTGTGTATGTGTTATGTATGCATGTATATACATTCTATAGGTTCCGTAATAAGCTCTTAAACTCGTATTAGACCTTTGGAGGAGAAAATAAAATTGAGACCTTTACATCGCAGGAATTTTAAGCTAGCAATAATGAGATGACAGACATGTAACACCACACACACATATCTACGACAAGTTGAACTAATGCATAATTCTCTCTCTCTCTCTCTCTCTCTCTCTCTCTCTCTCTCTCTCTCAACTGAAACTTTTCTCAAGCAATCATAGTAATGAACACTGATAAATAAGGGCTCTCTCAAGGGCTCCAAAAAAAAAAAAATAGCTCAGTGAGGAAAGGAAAGAAGAAAATAAATCCCAATAGAAATTATGAACAATTAAAATAAAATATTATATGAAGAGCAACAATATTAAAATAAATATCACTTTATAAACAATACAAACTTTAACAAAACAAGAGGAAGAGAAATAAGATATAAGAAAGAACAGTGTGCCCGAGTGTACCCTCAAGCAAGAGCACTCTAATCCAAGACAGTGGAAGGCCATGGTACAGAGGCTATGGCACTACTCAAGATTAGAGAGCAATGGTTTGATTTTGGAGTGTCCTTCTCCTAGAAAAGCTGCTTACCATAACTAAACTGTCTCTTCTACCCTTACAAAGTTTGAACTTTTGAAGTCTTACAAGCAACCAATAAAAATATAAAACGCTCAAGTGAAGGTAGCGGAGGAGTCTAATAGCGGGGCAAGTACATAAGTCCCTACCTAAAACAGACAATGAATCAAAATAAGAACAATGTCAACATGAAAAGGAATGAATTTGAAGACCCTGGAATTGTGTGATGTGATATTGGACTCCTGTATTCTACACAGCGAAATCCCTCGTCATGTGACAATAAAAGTGATGCATTTGAGAAGGTGAATGCATTGTAGAATAATTACACTTTAGCTAATGACAACATTCACACAACTACAACAACAAATGAATAAATGCAAAGACTATTCTATCTGTT
>NW_027171843.1:25000-116972 GCF_036898095.1 Palaemon carinicauda
TGATGAGATCATGATGAGGGGTAGATGGAGATGGTTTGGGCATGCTCTTCGCACTCCCCAAGAGAGATTAGTTTACCAAGCTTTCAGCTGGGTTTCACAAGGCACTAGAAGAGTTGGAAGACCCAAGCCTACATGGCTGAGGACTAAGAACCGTGATGTAGGAAATGTTGAATGGAGAAGTATTGATTCAAAAGCTTAAGAGAGAGATGACTGGCGAAATCTAACTGATGCCCTTTGCGTCAATGGGCGTAGGAGATGATGATGTCAGCTAATACACACACACACACACACACACATATATATATATATATATATATAAATCATAGCTGTCACTCTACATTGAGTATTACTGTTTCAGACATTAATGAGTTCTCAAATGAGAAGCTAGTCCAATTCAACAATATCAACAACAACATCATCAACTACAACAACAACAGCCAATGCAGCCATTTCAAATCCATTGTAGGACAATGGCCTCAAATATATCCTTAGTCATGTCTGGTTCTTAGCCATTTCCATCACCACAATAGCCACTGTGGATTGGTGATGGTGGGAGAATTTAGCACGATCGCTCACAGCAAACAAATCTAGTATGGGTGGCTCTCAGAAGTACAGCTTTGTTGATCACGGTGATACACAAATCCTTTCATCGCGTTAAAGTATCCCCACTCAGAAAGGGATACCTTAATAATACTTGAGTCTAAATCTTCAGCTGCATCCATAAATATAATAATTTGTGTTGGCAGAATTGGAAAAGGCGACAGAGTAATCAAAGAGAAAATCCAGGCTTTAGCAAGAGCGTTATAATATGAGTCAAACTTCTCCGGTGTCTTTGTAAAACTAAGGGGGACCATTCAGTAGAGCGCAGACCTCCGCCAGGGCAGCTTATTTCTAGACATTAGATGGCGTGGATTTTCATACAGACAAATATGAACCAAGTTTGAATTCTCTGTGACAACGGTGTCCAAACTTATGGCTGATTACATGAATTGGACACTTTGCTTGAACGTGACCTTTGATATTGACCTTCCAAAATTTAATCATTTCAAGCTTTAAACATATAAGTTAATCCCCTGCAAGTTTCATTACCCTACGATTAAAATTGTGACCAGGAATCTGTTCACAAACAAACACACGCGCACACAAACAGGGGGTTAAATATAACCTCCTACCAACTTCGTTGACGGAGGTAATAAATACAGTGCAAGTTATAGACATAAATATAACTCTGACCCAAGAATAATTCGACTTGAAACTTCTATACTTGGGAGCACACGTCGTATTACATAACACTTGTTGAGAGAGAGAGAGAGAGAGAGAGAGAGAGAGAGTCCGATTGTTATTATTATTATTATTATTAGCTAAGCTACAACACTAGTGGGAAAAGCTAGAATCTGTAAGCCCAATTGCTCCAACAGGGAAAAATAGCCCAGTGAGGAAAGGATACAAGGCTATACACTACAAGAGAGAGAGAGAGAGAGAGAGAGAGAGAGAGAGAGAGAATATAAATTGAGGTATTTCTTGCAACATGCCTAAGCTGCGTTCATGGAAGGGCACTCAGTTTACAATCTACAACGAAGAAAAATGCAGGAAATAAAGCTTATTTAACTGTATTTACATTATCTATATAACCAACTAAAGTACAGGAAATATAGCTAATAACACTGCAAGTACAGTATCTCTATAACCAAGTAAAATAAACGGATTAAAACGAATAAAACTGTATATACAATGTTCACTTTGAGGTAAAACCTCCGAGTGGACTAATATCTCGATTCCCAGGAAGTACGAATAACCGCCTCTCTCTCTCTCTCTCTCTCTATCTCTCTCTCTCTCTCTCTCTCTCTCTCTCTCTCTCTCTCTCACACTACAGGCTTCACGGTTCATCACCACCACGGTGTTCACCACCTCACCACCAACGGTGATGAGGTGGTGATCCACCTCATCACCAAACCCGGGGACTCCCAAGCCAAGAGGTCCCCCACCCCTACTCTCTCTCTCTCTCTCTCTCTCTCTCTCTCTCTCTCCACACACCAGCCTACCTCCCCTGGGGACTCCCAAGCTTTGGGGTCCCCAAGTCCTACCCGACCCACACTGCTCTCAGCCAAACCGTTTCATGTTTTAAATTTGTTTCTTTGCGAAGAGCGATATATTTCAAGAGCAGATTTCTCTATACAATTTCTTAGCTTTCCTCCAGCTAAAAGCTAAGCTAATATTTAGCTGTAGCAGTATAGCTAAATCTTAAAAACACAAGTTATAGCAGTATAGCTAAATCTTAAAAACACAAGTTATAAAAGCTATTTTTTCTACCGTTTTTCTAACATACTTACAGATTTTAATTCTATTTTTTCATTTCCTTATGCACTTTCTTCTGCTAAACCAAAAACTAGATTTTATCGCTAATTATAGCTGTTCTCCTTTCTCTCTGATTCACCAATTATTATTATTATTATTATTATTATTAGCTAAGCTACAACGTTAGCTGGAGAAGCAGGATGCTATAAGCCAGAAGGCTCCAACAGGGAAAAATATCCAAGTGAGAAAAGAGAATAAGGAAATAAACTACAAGGGAAGTATTGAATTATATGAAAATACATTAAAAACAATAACAACATTAAAACAGATCTTTCATATATATATATATATATATATATACATATGCATATATATATATATATATATTATAAGAGAGACTTATGTCATCATGTTCATCATGAAAACATTTGCTACAAGTTTGACCTTTTAAAATTGTTGTAGATTAAGGCAGGACAGGGAGAGAGAGAGAGAGAGAGAGAGAGAGAGAGAGAGAGAGAGATTACACGAAATATTTTTACAATATCGTTCTGTAACGTAGGAAATTGAAGAATATATTTCCATAATCTATTTCTGCAAAGTAAACAGGTTAGAATCAGAAAACCTCTCCATTATTATCATTACAAGCCAAGCTACAACCCTAACTGGAAAAGTAGGATGCTATAATCCCAAGGGCTCCAACAGGGACAAATATCCCAGTGAGGAAAGGAAACTAGGAAATGCATAAACTACAAGAAAAGTAGGTAATGAATAATCAAAATAAAACATTTAAGAATAACGACATTACATAAGATCTTTCATATATAAACTATAAAAACTTCAATGAAAAAAAATACGGAGGGATATAAAATAGAATAATGTCTCTGAGTATAACCTCAAGCAAGAGAACTCTACCCCAAGACAGTGGAAGACCATGGTACAGAGGCTATGGCACTACCAAAAAGTGAGAAGAGGTTCAGGTCTGTCTTTCCAGTTATGAATGAACAAGGATGAACATTTTGTACTTGTGAATAATGACAGGAAAGTTAAAATATATCTTGTGCCTCTGTAATGACATGGAACACATTTTCGTAGAAGGAACCTTCATGTATTGTCCCAAATTCTTTAGTCAGTTATGTAGACCTACAGTTCACGGTTGCCTACTTCCTACCAAAAAGAAAGACAAACGAAATTCCGAGATCATATCATACGTATTGGAGGCCAATGTGGTAACGTCCCTGACTGGTGAATCCAAGACTGGGGTTCGAGTCCCGCTCAAACTCGTTAATTCCTTTGGTCGCTGCAACCTTGTGAGTTAAGGATGGGGGGTTTGGGAGAGCCTATAGGTCTATCTGCTGAGTCATCAACAGCCATTGCCTGACCCTCCTTGGCCCAAACTTGGGTGGAGAGGGACTGTATACTGTATATGGTCAGTCTCTAGGGCATTGTCCTGCATGATGGTTGAATCAGTAGAACTTCAAAGTTCAAACTCGCAGCAAATGTTTATATGTTGAACTGGCTTACATAAGTCTTTTTTATAGTTTATATATAAAATGTTTTAATGTTGTTGATGTTTTTAAAATACTTTTATTTTAATTTTTCATTACTTCTTATATCGTTTATTTATTTCCTTATTTCCTTTCTTAACTGGGCTATTTCATCCCTGTTGGAGCCCTTAGGCTTATAGCATCCTGCTTTTCCAACTACGGTTGTAGCTTAGGCAATAATAATAATAATAATAATAAATCTCACTACTTCTCTTGTAGTTTATTTATGGTCTTATTCCCTTTCCTCACAAGGCTATTTTTCCGTTAGAGCCCTTGGGCTTATAGCATCCTGCTTTTCCAACTACGGTTGTAGCTTAGGCAATAATAATAATAATAATAATAATAATAATAATAATAATAATAATAATAAATCTCACTACTTCTCTTGTAGTTTATTTATGGTCTTATTCCCTTTCCTCACTGGGCTATTTTTCCCTGTTAGAGCCCTTGGGCTTATAGCATCCTGCTTTTCCAACTACGGTTGTAGCTTAGCCAATAATAATAATAATAATAATAATTTTTTCATTACTTCTCTTGTAGTTAATTGTCTTTTTTCCTTTCCTCACTGGGCTATTTTTCCCCTGTTGCAGCCCTTGGACTAGCATTCTGCTTTTCCAACTAGGGTTGTAGCTTAGCCAATATTAATAATAATAATAATAATAATAATAATAACAATAATCCGTAAACCCATCACTGTTTATATTTTTGATAAACTTGTGCAATTACAAAAGATGGTATATTTACTGAACCTGCTTTATAGATAGGAGACGAAGAACATCAGTAGAGAACAGTATATTAGGATTAAGGTTTAAAGGCCGTTCATGAATGGCAGAGGCAAGGAACAGGGACATGATCCTATCAAGCAGGCCAATGCCCTAAAGACTGACCATATATACATATCATCAACGCCTAAGCACCCACTCCACCCAAGCTAGGACCATGTAGGGCCAGGCAATGGTTGCTGATGATTCAGCAAGTAGACAAAATTAGGAGAGAGAGAGAGAGTCAAAGTCAAAAGAGAGAGAGAGAGAGAGAGAGAGAGAGAGAGAGAGAGAGAGAGAGAGAGAGAGAGAGAGAATAATGCAAAAACAATTAATAGCGTGATTATCATCTAATAAGATTATGTGAATATTTCGATGTATATTAAAAAACATACGTACTTCCAAATCCCATATATGATATATCTGAGGCCTTTGTCCTGCAGTGGACTAGAAACGGCTGCATTTGTTGTTGTTGTTGTTGTTGTTATTGTGAATACTACAGATAAACCTAAACTTTAAACATTGCTCAATTTTTGTTCTAACCTTTCTAATATAAACGAAATGAGAGAGAGAGAGAGAGAGAGAGAGAGAGAGAGAGAGAGAGAGAGAGAGAGAGAGAGAGAGAGAGAGAGAACTCGGCCATGAAAGTGTCATCAACTAAATGGTTGGCAAAAGAAAGGGAGTTTATTCACAGCCTATTCCCCTAAAACCATTACCGGAAACATTTAGACCTTTAAAAGAACATAATTTTTCTTTTGATTCTTCTACGCATTTAAGAAGAAATGAAGATGTAACGGGAAACTAGTTTGTGTTGAAAAGAGAGAGAGAGAGAGAGAGAGAGAGAGAGAGAGAGAGAGAGAGAGAATGATTGATGGGAGATAAGGAAGAAAATGGTACTTTGCTATCAATGTATTGATTTGAATAATTGTGGCATACATTCATTAATTTGAAATATGTGATAATGCTATTTAATTTGTCTCTCTAACACAAATATGTTCTTTTAGTGTTTAGCTTTACAATTTAGCATTATTTTAAAGCACTCTTGTGACAAATTTTATTTCTATAAATGTTATTACGTACCCACTTTCACATAGACATTACCTGACCTCTGGGATAAATCATCTTCAACCTCTTTTAACTTAATTACCCTGCATTAGTAGAATTACGTCCAGGGATAAAACAGGCCAATATATATAGCCTCTGTACCATGGTCTTCCACTATCTTGGGTTAGAGTTCTCTTGCTTGAGGGTACGCTCAGGCACACTATTCTATCTTATTTCTCTTCCTCTTGTTCTTTTGAAGTTTATATAGTTTATATAGATGTTTATTTTAATGTTGTTACTCTTCTTAAGATATTTTATTTTTCCTTTTTTCCTTTCCTCAATGGGCTATTTTCCCTGTTAAAGCCCCTGGGCTTAAAGCATTTTCCAACTAGGGTTGTAGCTTAGCAACTAATAATAATGATTATATATATATATATATATATATATATATATATATATATATAATATATATATATATATATATATATATATACACAACGTTGCTATTAAGTCAGGATACATTTTAATATATTATTATTATTATTAGCTAAGGTACAACCCTAATTGGGAGAGAAGGAGGCTACAAGCCCTATAAGGGCTCTATCAAAAAGTCTTTGTAACAGTTGTTTGTCTTAATACTAATGTAAGTGGCGTTATATATATGTAGCTAACAATTGTACATAGGGAAAAATTCCCCAGTAAATTATTCTAAGACTCTCTCAACCTAGCTACGCAATTCTCTTTTTATAGTTTATATATGAAAGATCTATTGTAATGTTGTTACTGTTCTTTAGTTACTATATTTTTTATTGTTCATTACCTCTTATGTAGTTTATTTATTTCTTTATTACCTATCCTCACTGGACTACTTTTCCCTGTTGGAGCCCTTTGGCTTATAGTGTCCTACTTTTCCAACTAGGGTTGTAGCTTAGCATTTTATAATAATAATAATAATAATAATAATAATAATAATAATAATAATAATAATGATAGTTATAGTAATAGTTAATAATTAATAACTAATAACTAATAACTAATAATCAATAATATATAATGTATAATAAAATAATAATGATAATGATACTATATAATATATTATAATGAAATGATAAAATAATAATAATAATAATGATAAAATGATAAAATAATAATGATAATAATAATATTAATAATTAATAATAATAATAACAATAACCATAACAATAATGACAGACAATAATAATAATAATAATAATAATAATAAATGCAGTCGTTTCTAGTCTAAATTTGAGTTACTACAAAATACTACAGTCATGTACTTACCACCCATTGGCAGGAGGATCATTGGCTTTTTCCACCTGAAAGAGAAAAAACAATAGGTTTTGAATATGTGTACAAATATACTATTTAGTTTAATAGTTTTATCACAATTATTATTACCATTATAGAAAATATCTTATATTCGTATGGTAGCCAGATATTGCTTATATGAAATAAATGGCTAAAACATTATGAAAATAGTTGATATAATATGAACGCAGTATAATATAGAAATAAAAGTAACTGAAATAAAGTTGCTAGTGACAGTAAGAAGTCATGACAATGTGACTGGTAAATATGATAAACTATGCTATAATCAGTGGCTTAGCTTACAGGGGACAAGAGAAGGATGGTTTAAAGATACCCCCTCCCCAGCCCTTGAAGAAAGGGGACCTCCAAAGCATGGCCAGAAATGAAGTTCAAAGCAACGTCTGATAAGTAAAAAATAAACTTAATTATACATAACATCATGAGGGGTAGATGGAGATGATTATGAGGGATAGATGGAGATGGTTTGGACACGCTCTTTGCACTCCCCAAGAAAGATTAGTTCACCAAACTTTCAACTGGTCTTCAGAAGTCACTAGAAGAGTTGGAAGTCCCAGGCCTACATGGCTGAGGACTATGAAGCGTGAAGTAGATGATGAATGGAAAAGTAATGAATGGAAAAGTATTGAATTGAAAAGATAGAGACGACTGGCGAAATCTAACCGAGCCCCTTTTGCGTCAATAGGGTAAGTAAACACCTAAAATTAATACCAACTCATAAAGGTAACAGGGAGGAGGGCCTCTTTACTAACCAAGCAACCCCCCCCCCCCTCCGCCAAAGTCTCTAGCTACACCCCTGGCTATAATAATGACAATTATGAAAAGCCTTATAAATTGCTGATCAAACCATACAAAATACAACTCCCAAAAGAGAATATCTGAAACCTAGTCTACAGACGCAGAAGCTTATGACATAGACTGGATTTTTAGCCTATTGAAAGAGACATTGGATTAGATTTATGAATTTTGCCCAAGAGGTCAGGCACTGGAGCTAAGAGAGCCATTCATTGGCATGTGAAACTGAAGGAGAACCTTGCAGTTGCTGCATGAAAAGAAGTTATATGGTTGGACAGCAAGATGGAAGAAATTAAATGGGAACTGAAGTATAGTTAAACGTTAAAATCTAAAATTAGGTCCAGATAGGGGTTGAAAGGACAATGCAAAGACATTTAAGTAATGCCTACTGTGTTCTTGCTTCATGTGCACTGATGGAATTATTACTCTCTATGGGGAAGGGTTACTCTAAAAATGCTGATTCAGCTTTCACCATTCCTAACTCACACACACAAAAAGAAAATACATGACTGATGAGGAAGTAAGATCTCAAGAGTCCCTTCATGATAACAGCCAGGACATTCACGTTCATAACCTTTCATTTAGACTTAAACATATGAACTGGGATGACCCTAAGGTCCTAGTACAGTATAACAGGTGTAGAAAATGCACATACACCTTCCAGTTGAAGTGTTTTAGGAATTCATCAGAGAAAAATATTAAGCAAAATACTTGTTCTCCTGCATGAAGGACTAGTATTATTATTATTATTATTATTATCATTACTTGCTAAGCAACAATCATAGTTGGAAAAGCAAGATGCTATAAGCACAGGGGCTCCAACATGGAAAATAGCCCAGTAAGCAAAGGAAATAAGGAAAAACTACCAAGAGAAATTTAAGAACAATAACAACTTTAAAATAAATCTTTCATATGTAAACTATAAAAACTATAAAAACTTGAAAATAACATAAGGCTAAAAACTTCAAAATACCAAGAGAAAGAGAAACAAGATAGAATAGCGAGCTTAAGTGTTCCCTAAAGCAAGAGATCTCTAACCCAAGACAGTGGAAGACCATGGTACAGAGCATATCACAAAGTCAATAATCTCTAATGAATCACTGCAATAAAAAGTCCTCTTGTGCAGTCGTCCAAACCCTGATGATGAGGCCATGAAGCATACAGTGCTTGAACACTGTGCAGCCAGTATCACACAGTACCAGGGACTTAAAGGAAGTTACCATCAATACACATTGAGATCCTTCAATTTGACACCCGCAAAGAATGCTTCAATTTCTGTAACTAGACTAATTATAATTCACTGGGAAAATGGACGATTGTAACCAAGATACTGTCTTCGGATAGATTCTTCTGATTTACTTGGCAAATGAGAATTTGTAGCTAATATACTGTACATGAACTACAACTGAGGTAAAGTCCAACTCATGTATGGAGAAATAGTCCTGTGCAGTGAATCTGGCTGTAATATGCGATATCATGAAGCCAAAGTAAGGTGAATAGGATTTATTATAAAGTTTGTCACTAAACAAAATGTTTATTTCAAGAATATCAATACTGAATGCTGTATTGTACATACATGTACTATATTCTTAATAATATTTCAAGTACCACCAGTCACTTTTATTTCAATTATTCAAATTAATTTTGTATCAACTACTCATGTATATATTTTATAAGAGAATGAACATGTCCTTATGTTTCAGTGTCCCATTGCTGTTGAGATTAATATCAAAACACATAACAGTAAACGTTTACCATCACAGTATTTAATCCGAATGCGTTACACACAAATAACTCATTGTACATATAAGAAAATGTGTTGGAGAACACGAGAATCTATGAATTTCAACCAATCCCTTTTTAGCACAACTATTCTGATTCAATAACAATGCTTTATCATTGCAAAGATTGCATTCAGTGATGTTAGATCCCCTTACACGATGAAAGGCAGATTGGAAAGCAGTTAACAATTGGTTAGAAGGAAAAGGCTGGAGGAAAGCATTGAGCATGGTTAACATCACACACAAACAGAGAGCTAACTCCATAACAGCTCAGAATTAGACATTACTAATCCCTTTAGCTATGAAGATTACCAGTACTAAATCATCATCATCTTGGTATGTGACCCAGAAATTTGAATAAACACAATCTACTTGATTGCCTGTATTAAATGCACTCAAACTCAGCATAATAAACAGTGCTCTTTTAATGAATTATCTATGATTAATTAACTTCTGAAAACTCCAAATGACAATCTTCTCAAAATGTATATAACCAAGATGAATCAGTGTTTAAACTCTAAGAGAGTATTCCCTACTTCCATCATTTTCCAATGACATACACAACCCATCCTGTATTATTATTATTATTATTATTATTATTATTACTATTACTTGCTAAGCCACAACCCTAAATGGAAAAGCAGGATGTTATAAGCCAAAGGGCCCCAACAGGGAAAATAGCAAAGTGAGGAAAGGAAATAAGGAAATAAACAAACTAATAGAGAAGTAATGAACAATTAAAATATTTAAAGAACAGTAAAACCATTAAAAAAATCTTTCATATATAAACTATAAAATATTTAAAAACAAGAGGAAAAGAAATAAGATAGAATAGTGTGCCTAAGTGTACCCTCAAGCAAGAGAACTCTACCTCAAGGCAGTGGAAGACCATGGTACAGAGGCTATGGCCCTACCCAAGACTAGAGGATAATGGTTTGATTTTGGAGTGTCCTTCTCCTGGAAGAGCTGCTTACCATGTATATGTTATGTTGATTGGAACTTCAACAAAACAAGACTTGACAAAAAGCCTAGAGATTGAAGACAAAGGTAAGGTTGGCTTTTAATAACTAAAGTAACCAGTAAGATTGCAAAAGTTCACCAATTATCTAATACACTTCCATTAAAGGAGGATTTTCTGACAGTCCATATTGCGTACAAGTATAGTGCCTACTTTTACAAAGCTCATATTGCTTGCACTGTGCCCTCTTCAGCTAATTCTAAGTCAAAATCCTACTTCCATCTTAGAACTCTGAATATTAACATTAGCAAACACTGTATTACAAAACAGTTCTAATCCTACAGTATCAGATTATAAAGTAAACCAAGTGATTAGGATATCTGTAGAAATATTTCACTTAATTTCACAAACAGTTTGGCAAATAAAAAGGCCTTCAATATCTGGCAGGCTGTGCTAAGCATCTCAATAAAAATCCATAAGATGGAAGAGATGAGAATTCCCTGTGTGTCTAACCTTGTAATGAAACACCTAGTAACTCTGCACTTTGCTATAATAAACAAATCCAAGCAAAGTTACTAACTGTTACATTAGATACAGAAGTTATAAACACTTTTTTTTTTCACCGAGATATGTACTGATACTTTATAGTGAAACAAGCTGCTTAGAACAGCATACAAAGTTTACGACTGTATAAGAAAGTTATACTGCTATACTTGACCTAATCATCCCAAAATAGCAGAAAATATTTCAATATAAACAAATTACATACATTTATATACATAAATAAACCAAAAAAAATGTATACTATAACCTTGAGACCCAGAAAAATGTAAAGAAAATAACAGAATGAAATGCAAAGCTCTTCAATATTACTCCAAAGGTTATTTTTCATGTGTTCTTCCAACTATTGAAGATACATAGAAGATAGAAAAATTTATAACAAACTTCTGTACACTATAATCAAGGACCAATTTTCCAGTGCTATTTCCACTACCATAACAAAAGAATGAAGCTTTTAAGCCAGGAGAAAATGACAAGATTGTATCATGTATATGCACAAAGACTGATTTCATCCAATGGTCGTGGAACTCAAGTGACCCTGGACTCCCATCTGTCTTTAAACATATACAAGAATCTTTATACAGATCACAAGGTAGGAGAGAGTGGAGAAAATTTCTTACAAGACTAAGCTGTAAAGGAGAACCCAGTGTTGTTATTATTATTATTATTATTATTATTATCACTGGCTAAGCTACAACCCTAGTTGGAAAAGCAGGATGCTATAAGCCCAAGGGCTCCAACAGGGAAAATAGCCCAGTGATGAAAGGAAAAAGTTAAAAATAGAATATTTAAAAAAAGAGTAACATCATTAAAATAAATATCTCCTATATAAACTATATAAAATTTAACAAAACCAGAGGAAGAGAAATTAGATAGAATAGTATACACGAGTGTACCCTCAAGCAAGAGAACTCTAACCCAAGACAGTGGAAGACCATGGTACAGAGGCTATGGCACTACCCAAGACTAGAGAACAAGGGTTTGATTTTGGAGTGTCCTTCTTCTAGAAGAGCTGCTTACCATAGCTAAAGTCTCTCTTCTATCCTTAGCAAGAGTAAAGTGCCCAGTATGCACTTTACTTTGATAAGCGCACCTTAGCAAAGTCACCAATTATACTGTATCATAATACATAGACATAACAAATACAGTATCATGTATATGATGAATCTTATGGAGACAAACTGATCCCTTTAATACAGCAAACTAAGTTTACAAATTCACGTCACATGAACTAATCTCCTAATTATCCAAATAAAGGCAGAAAGCAGCGTAACATATACAATATACTGTATAATACAGTACATATGAAAAGCAAGGAAGAGAACACCCCACAAAATGTTACAAAACACTAGAAATTTATATGAAAAACCAAGTAGAATTGATCTAATACACTCTTCCAACTGTTACGGATCCTTGAAGCAATCTACTATACAGTATATCCTAATCATTCTTCTTATTCATTAAATATCCTTTTCCTTAACATCAGAATGAACTATGGGGATCAGAGAAAAAGGGACCAGAATGGATACATAACCACAATGAATATATCTGTCCCAAAGTATTATTATTATTATTACTAGCCAAGCTACAACCCTAGTTGGAAAAGCAAGATGCTATAAGCCCAAGGGCTCCAATAGGGAAAAATAGCCCAGTGAGGAAAGGAAATAAGGAAACAAATAAATGATGAGAACAAATTAACAATAAATCATTCTAAAAACAGTAACAACGTCAAAACAGATGTGTAGGGCAACCAATACAACCATGGAATCAACTCTATCTGTAAATGTACAGTACAGCTACCTGTGCATCTGGACTTATATATAGACAATTTCAATAGAAAATAGTAGCCTAAGCAAGACTGTGAGACCAGAATGGCAGTGACCTAGTAATCAGTATGACCTGATGTTTTCATAACTTGGGACAGTACAACGCCAGAATATTTGTTAAACAACATTAATACAATACAAGGCTCCTGACTATACCCAAATTTTTCTAATGAGGCGCATTTGCACGGACTGGCAGGGGCAACCTTTAGGCTCGGAAAAGTTTCCTGCATTCTGATTGGTTAGGATTATCTTGTCCAACCAATCAGTGATCAGGAAACTTTCCCGAGCTAAAAGGGCACCCATGCGAGTCGGTGCAAATCTTTTCACTAAAAAAAATTGACTATAGTACATTGGTAATGTGTTTGCCTTCCATTCGCATGGCAGCAGTTCAATCCCCGCCAAGGACCGTGAGTTTGAGCTGTTTACGGGCACCACAGCAGGGGGTTGGGCTTGCCTGGCTGACGTTCTGGTGAGCACCTAATCTGATAAAACTGGAACTGAAACCTGACACCTTTAACCTTTATAAGGGTAGAAGGGACTCTTTAGCTATGGTAAGCAGCTCTTCTAGTTGAAGGACACTCCAAAATCAAACCATTGTTCTCTAGTCTTAGGTAGGGCCATAGCCTCTGTACCATGGTCTACTGTATTGGGTTAGAGTTCTCTTGCTTGAGGGCACACTTGGGCACACTATTCTTTCTCTTCCTCTTGTTTTGTTAAAGTTTTTATAGTTTATATAGGAGATATTTATTTAATCTTAAAATAGTCTTCCTTGTTTCCTTTCCTCACAGGGCTATTTTCCCTGTTGGAGCCTCTGGGCTTATAGCATTCTGCTTTTCCAACTAGGGTTGTAGCTTAGCAATTAATAATAATAATAATAATAATAATAATAATAATAATATGCCAGCACATACCCTTGATTTGGCACAAACATCCAGTGAAGGAAATGAAAACCTACTGATGGTACACTGAAATTCAGTCTTGACTTAACTCACTATCCCATCTTTGTATAGTAATTCCTTTGGAAACACTTAGGAAGAACCAATGATACTAAAAATAAAATCACCCAATTAAACATTATTAATATGTTTATAGAAGATATCTCATCCCTGAATAATGACAGGAAATACTATCAAAACAATAAACCTTACCACTTACCATCCAAAAGAGACTAGAAATTATTCCCTCAATACTGAGCCAAGTCAATTACACAAAGTTATACCTATTGAAATGGCATTAGTAATTTTTTTAATCAAAACTGCAAAGCATTGATAACCAGAGGTACTGAGAGTAAGAGAAACACCTAAGCTGTAATTTGAAACAGCAGGAATGCAATCAGTATGGGACCACAAATTCATACAAAGCCATTCATGGCATCTATTAATTAACTCGCAGAATATCATGAGAAAATTGTGAGAAAATGAGAAAAAGTAGAGGATTTTTAAAGTAGTTGGTACTATGAAAGGAATGTGGATGATTTAGATACTGTACAGTATACATATATATATATATATATATATATATATATATATATATATATATATATATATATATATATATACATAAGTGTGTTTGGTATGAAAGCTAATTAAAATGATAAAATTGTGGAGAAGTTTATTATCACTATTTATTACTGTTGTTGTTATTATTATTATTAGCAAGGCAACAACCCTACTTTGAAAAGTAAGATGCTATAAGCCCAAGGACTCCAAGAGGGAAAATAGCCCAGTAGGGAAAGGAAATAAAATATGGAAATAAATAGACTACATGAGTAATGAGAAATATCATTTGACTTAAAGTGATGGCAAATTACTAAATGGGAAGAAAGTACATCTAAAAAAAACTGAAGGTGACATGAATGAAAGCACCATTCTTCAGAACTACTCTTAAAGTTACTTCCAACACATATATTCTTCCAATTGTTTCAGATACACTAGAAAATAAAAGAAGTATAGAGTTCTCTTGCTTGAGGATACACCTAGGCACATTATTCTATCTGTTTCCTTATTTCTGCTCATCACTGGGCTATTTTCCCTGATGGAGCCCTTGGGCTTATAACAACCTGCTTTTACAACCAGAGTTGTAGCTTAGCTAATAATAATAATAATAATAATAATAATAATAATAATAATAATAACAGCAACAGAATGAACCCTGGGAACCTATAGAAAGTGACAACAAGAATGGTTTCCATGTCTTTGTCTCTAGGTTGTAGGACAAAGGATATAATACTGGAATCAATTCTATACATTGTACAGTACAGCTAGATGTCTCTTTAATTATCATATAAACAATAGTAATAAAAATAGCAGCACAAGCAAGGCTGAGAGACCAGAATGACTGTGACCGTAAGACCAGATTGACCGTGACCTAGTACAAAATGGTAACCTGATGTTACTGTGTTGTTTACAACTTGGGTCAGAGAAGAACAAGAATATTTGTTAAGCAACAATAATGCAATACAAGCCCTATCATATGACAGCATACATAATTGATTTGACACAAAGTCCAGTGAAGGAAAAGAAACCTACTGATGGCATACTGAAATTCAGTCTGTCCTAACTCACTAGCCCATCTTTGAACAGTTGAGTAACTGATTTGGAGTGACAGTAAGGAAGGGCCAACAATGCTACATTGATGTATTGCATCCTCAAATTAAACATCATTAACAATTCTTCCTCACCCAAGGGGTTAACTACTGTATTGTAATCATTCAGTAGCCACGTTCCCCTTGGTAAGGGTAGAAAAGACTCTTTAGCTATGGTAAGCAGCTCTTCTAGGAGAAGGAAACTCCAAAATCAAACCATTGTTCTCTACTCTTGGGTGCCATAGCCTCTGTACCATGGTCTTCCACCGTCTTGGGTTAGAGTTCTCTTGCTTGAGAGTACACTCAGGCACACTATTCTAGGTTATTTCTCTTCCTCTTGTTTTGTTAAAGTTTTTATAGTTTATATAGGAAATATTTATTCCAATGTTGTTACTGTTCTCAAAATACTTAATTTCTCCTTGTTTCCTTTCCTCACTGGGCTATTTTCCCTGTTGGAACCTCTAGGCTTATAGCATTCTGCTTTTCCAACTAGGGTTGTAGCTTAGCAATTAATAATAATAATGTATTTCACCCTCAAATCAAACATCATTAACACTTGTATAACAGATATCACGTTCATGTGGAATGACATGAAATACTATTAAATTGTAATTCATCCCTATAGACAATACTCAAAATACTTATTTCAATAAAAGCCAAATCAATCAAAGTTATACCTATTGTAATGACATTACTAATTATGTAATCAAAACTGCAAAGCATTGATAACCAGAGGTACAGAGAGTAGGAGAAACACCTATGTTGCAATTTGAAACAGCAGGAATGCAATCAATCTAGGGAAACAAATTCATACAAAGTCATTCATGGCATCTATTAATTAACTCACAGAATATAATTAAAAATTGTGAGAAAATGAAAAAAAGTAGAGGATTTTCAAAATAGTTGGTACTATGAAAGGAATCCTGATGATTTAATTAATGTACAGTACTTTTAATATATATATATATATATATATATATATATATATATATATATATATATATATATACACATATATATATATATATATTTAGTGTATATATATATATATATATATATATATATATATATATATATATATATATATACAGTGTATATATATATATATATATATATATATATATATACAGTGTATATGTTTGGTATGAAAGCTTATTAAAATGGTAAAATTGTGAAGTTTATTATTATTATTATTAGCTAAGCTATAACTCTAGTTGGAAAAGCAGGATACTATAAGCCCAAGGACTCCAAGAGGGAAAATATCCCAGTAAGGAAAGGAAATGAAATATAAAAATAAATATATTACATGAGTAATGAGAAATATCATTTGATTGAAAGTGATGGCAAATCACTAAGTGGGAAGAAAATGCATCTAAAAAACTGATTGTCATATGAAAAGACCATTAATGAAAAGTTTTTAAATGGAAATGAGTTTTAGAGGAATAATCAAGATTTGAGAAACAAGGTTATAGATATATATATATATATATATATATATATATATATATATATATATATATATATATATAGATATATATATATATATATATATATATATATATATATATAGATATATATATATATATATATATATATATATATATATATATATATATATATAAATGGTGGTCTACCCTTAAATCTGCACTCTTTGGTGTAGATGCAACAGTTCCTCCTTTACTTAAACCAGATGGCTCAGTCACTCACTGTCCAAAGGAAAAGGCAACCCTTTTGGCTGATGTTTTTGACAGTAAACAGAGTAATGAAAAACTTGAACTTCCTCATTCCTGTTTTCCTGAGGCTAAACTAACTAGTTTAGCTTTTCGATCTCGTGAGATTAAAGCTCTGTTGATGGACCTTGATGCTTATGGAGGTGTAGACCCAAATGGTATTTTTCCTTTGTTTTTTATAAAGACAGCAGATTTCTTAGCTCCAAAGTTATCTGTTATTTTGCGCAAGTTAGCAAGAAGAGGAGCTTTTAGCACTAGTTGGAGAATTGGTAATGTTACTCCTCTATGTAAATGTGTTTGTGGTAGCTCAAGTCCCTCTGATTACCGCCCAATTTCCAAACTCCCATATTATCTAAAGTTTTTGAACGTCTTCTGGCAAAACGTCTTAATAGGTTTGCTGAAGGTAATCATCTATTCCCTAGTTTGCAATTTGGTTTTCGTAAAGGCCTTGGAGCATGTGATGCCCTTCTTACAATCTCCAATGCAGTACAGAAATCCCTTGATTGTGGTCGGGAAGTTCGTATGATTGGCCTTGATTTTAGTGCTGCCTTTGACCGTGTTAATCATGAGGCCCTTGTTTTCAAACTGAAACAGTTGGGAGTGGGTGGGTCGTTTCTTAGCATTATTATTGATTTTTTAAGTAGTAGATCTCAAAGAGTAGTTGTTGATGGGCACCATAGTGAGTGTAGGAATGTGATATCCGGTGTTCCACAGGGTAGTGTTCTTGGCCCATTACTTTTCATTCTATATACACATGACATGTGGTTTGGCCTAGAAAATAAGCTTGTTGCATATGCAGATGATGCTACTCTCTTTGCATCAATTCCATCCCCTGAATGTAGATCTGGGGTTGGTGAATCCCTTAATAGAGATTTAGCTAAAATTAGTGCATGGTGCAAGTTATGGGGTATGAAGTTGAATCCTAACAAAACTCAAAGTATGATTGTAAGTAGGTCAAGGACAGTGGCTCCTCAACATCCGGATCTCAGTATTGATAATGTTTCTTTAAATTTGTATGACTCTTTCAAAATTTTAGGTGTGTTTCTCGATAGCAAATTTACTTTTGAGAAACATATAAGGTCTGTGTCTTCTTCAATTGCACAAAAAATTGGCTTATTGAGAAAGTCTTTTAAGATATTTGGTGATCAATCTATTCTGAAGAAGTGTTTTAATTCTTTTATTCTACCTTGTTTTGAGTATTGTTCTCCTGTCTGGTCTTCAGCTGCTGATTCTCATCTTAATTTGTTGGACAGAAACTTACGGTCTATTAAATTTCTTATTCCTGATCTAGATATTAATCTCTGGCACCGTCGTTCAATTAGTTCATTATGCATGTTGCATAAGATTTTTCATAACTCTGACCATCCTTTACATTCAGATCTCCCTGGACAATTCTATCCTGTTCGTAATACTAGGCAGGCAGTTAATTCTAATAGCCAGGCCTTCTCCATCATGAGGCATAATACTACACAGTATTCTAGAAGTTTTATTCCAGCTGTGACCAAATTGTGGAATGATCTTCCTAATCGGGTTGTTGAATCAGTAGAACTTCAAAAGTTCAAAGTGGGAGCAAATGCTTTTTTGTTGACCAGGCGGACATGAGTCTTTTTATAGTTTATATATGACATATTTGTTTTTGACGTTGTTAGTAGTTTGTATATGACATATCTGTTATGACGTTGTTACTTTTTTTAGAATGATTTATTGTTAATTTGTTCTCTTCAGTTATTCATTTCCTTATTTCCTTTCCTCACTGGGCTATTTTTCCCTATTGGAGCCCCTGGGCTTATAGCATCTTGCTTTTCCAATTAGGGTTGTAGCTTGGATAGTAATAATAATAATAATAATAATATATATATATATATATATATATATATATATATATATATATATATATATATATATATATATATATTTATATATATATATATACACATATATAAAGGGCTCTAGCCTGGCTAGTAAAAATAATAATAATAATAATAATAATAATAATAATAATACAGTAATAACAATAATAATAATAATAATAATAATAATAATAATACATATAATAGTAATTAAAACTGGAACCAATGCTATTATTCTGTGAGTAATAATAATTTTATCATATTACCTTGTTGATAAAAAAGGTTAATGTATTTTCATCGAATGTTTAGCATAACTAATTCAATATGATAAAAAATATTTGATTATGAAACAGGAATTTTAATTAAGGAGTATTTTCCTATACTGTTTTATAGGAATATGCCACATCACTTCGCCTCGAAACTTTGAGTCATCCTTTTAAATAAAATCGGCATTAATTTTCATATTTCTCCATCTCAAAATAGGTTTTTCTATGGCAGGAATCCATATATATAAGCCTTATTCACAATAGTAAAGGTATAAAGCCGGTATAATAGAAGCCAAATAGCCTTTGGTTTGACGATCGGGAATGTCCGATATCGAACCAGCTTCGGACGAAATGTCCGCTAATTTTACTCATTTATCAATTTAATTTCTATTATACCGGCATGTTCTTTATAGAATGAGCATACACAATATTTATATACATTAATGCTATGAATAAAGTATATTAAAAAGCTTGCATATAAGAATTATGGCCGATTTTAAATACTGAATCGAATTCTCGATCTCTGCTAACCATCAGATCATAGAGACAAAGAACCCGACAAGGCTACCACAGAGAGAGAGAGAGAGAGAGAGAGAGAGAGAGAGAGAGAGAGAGAGAGAGAGAGACAAGGAACCTCTTCTGATCATTATTATTGTAGTCGACAAAGCCATGAACATATAAGAGCGTGTGTGTCTATCAGCTATCGAGGAAGGCCTTGGGTAAATGGAGGTGTGTGTGTGTGTGTGTGTGTGTGTGTGTGTGTGTGTGTGTGACGCAAAGGCATGACGATCGCTGGAGAAGAAAGACAACAAAATTTTGTTTGTATTGCTTTGTATGTTTCGTGTGTGTTTTGGAGATTACAAGGATATTTCTGTTGGGCTACATGAGTTAAAAATGTCTTATTTAATTTAAATCAGTATGCATGTATGCATGTATGTATGTATGTATGTATGTATGTATGTATGTGTATATATATATAAATATATATATATATATATATATATATATATATATATATATATATATATATATATAGTGTGTGTATGTATGTGTACATATAAATGCATAAACACATTCATATATATGCATACTGTATATACACATTTATCTGTGTATGTATTCATGCAGACACAAGCATGACTATATGCACAATACAGTATACTGTATATCTATGTGTATGTATTCCCAACTGCAATGGCTAGTACTAGTGGGTGGCTCCTAATAAAGATAATAAACTAATCATGATCCTATTCACACAACTACTAAATTATTATTATTATTATAATTTCTAGCTAAGCTACAACCCTAGTTGGAAAAGCAAGCTCCTGTAAGCCCAAGGGCTCCTACAGGGAAAAACAGCCAAGTGAGGAAAGGAAATAAACTAAAAGAGTAGTAATGAACAATTAAAACAACATATTTTAAGAACAGTAATACCATTAAAATAGAACTTTCACATATTAATTATTAAGAGAGACTTATGTCAGCCTGTTCAATCTAAAAACATTCACTGCAAGTTTGAACTTCAGAAGTTCAACCAATGATTATCATTATTATTGTTATTATTATTATTATTATAATCATTACTTGCTAAGCTACAACCCTAGTTAGAAAAACAGGATGCTAAAAGCCCAAGGGCTCCAACAGGGAAAATAGCCCAGTGAGGAAAGGAAACGAGGAAAAATAAAATCTTCTAAGAACAGTAACAACATTAAAATAAATATTTCCTATATATACTATAAAAACTTTAACAAAACAAGAGGAAGAGAAATAAGATAGAATAGTGTGCCTGAGTGTACCCTCAAGCAAGAGAACTCTAACTCAAGACAGTGGAAGACCCTGGTACAAAGGCTATGGCACTACCCAAGAAAAGAGAACAATGGTTTGATTTTGGAGTGTCCTCCTCCTAGAAGAGATGCTTACCATAGCTAAAGAAGAATAATTTGGTAATCTCAATGTTGTCAGGTGAGAGGAGAATGTAGAAAGAATATGCCAGACTATTCAGTGTAAGTGTAGGCAAGTGAAAAATGAGCCGTAACCAGAGAAATGGCTCCAATGTAGTACTCTCTGGCCAGTTAAAGGACCCCATAACTCTCTAGTGGTAGTATTTCAGACTAAAATGCAATAGAAGTGAATAAACTCTGCAATTTTTGGTAATTTGGAAAAAGCAATATTTGCTATATGCAGATTTGCACATATCTATCCAATATCAAAATCTGGCTAAATGTCAAAATCTGGTAAAACATCAAAATCTGGTCAAATTTCATAATCTGGTTAAATGTCAAAATTCCATTTAGGGAATATGAAAGCCTATTCTCAAGACACCCTGTAGAGTTATGGGATGCTCCTGGAGCAAGAAAAGAGGCTGACATAAGGCCAGCTTATTTTACCTGCATACAACCTTAGTTCATGGACCTAAGTCCTAACCTAACCTGACTACTGGACACTAAACAGGCAGAAAAATTTATCAAAATGAAAATCAAGTCTTAAAAATTGCATCTTACTAAAGCTACTAAACAAGATCTCTTCTAGCAATAACCTATTATATAACTATTATTATTATTATTATTATTATTATTATTATTATTATTTTTATTGCTATTACAGTATTATAACTAGGCTACATCCCTAGTTGGAAATTAAGATGCTATAAGCCCAAGGGCTCCCTCCAACAGGGAAAAATAGCCCAATGAGAAAAGGAAATAAAAAACCTACAAGAGAAGTAATGAACACTTAAAATAACATATTTTAAGAGTAGTAAAACCATTAAAAGAGATCTTTCATAAATAAACTATAAAAAGACTAAATGAAAACATTCATTGCAAGTATAACCCTTTAAGTTCCAAAGGATCTTGCAATATCATCTTAGAAGAAAAAATAGTTCTCTGGGTGAAAAATAGCATAAAAACAAACAACTGAGTAGCTAGCACATCATGAATGTAAAAGAAAAAGTGTCTGGTTTCAGTTCCAGTATCATCCGAAGAGATGCACACCAGAACATTAGTCAGACAAGCCCATACACTGTAGTATCCTCCCCAGTACACAGCTTATGATAGCATATGGATCTTACAGTGTTGGTGTGGTGTTTGTGACATGATGCAGTGCCAGTGCAGTGTGGTGTTAGTGTTTTGATTTTAGTGGGTAGTATTTTTCTTATGTCCCTCTCCAAACATTCTGGAGATCCCTCCACTTCCACCAAGCTCTGGACCCCAATGTGTGTTCATTCTCTCTCATCACTGAACACACATTACCCATTGCGTCTCAATGGTCAGTTGTCTGTGCCCACCCCCTCCGAGAGCCCTCCTGTGGCTGCCAATCTTTGCTACAGTTGATTTTAAGATTCAAACTATACAAATTCTCTCTAATCTTTTCTTCTCTTCTTTTAAAATGTGAGTGATACCGCTTAAAATGATCCATAATGGCTTCTACCACACATCAAGATGATTCTAAGGATAAGCAACGCAACATGGACACTGATGACTGCCAGTTGCCTTCACACTCAGTCTCACCAAAACACTGGAATCCTACCAGATTTTCCAATGGTGTAACCCACACCTTTGTTCTTACCACACCTGAATATACTGCCTTTCAAAGCTTCAGGTGGGGATTTAAAGCTCAAATATACGGAGGAATCTCAACAGTCTGAGTTGGCTGCATGTCGGTGAGAGGAGGATCAACGTTGAAGAGAAGACAACTGCCAAGAAGACAACTTAAGAAGAAATTAGGAATAACAGCATTTCCCCATGTTGCAGCTACTCATGGTCAGCCCTTCCCACCAGCAAGCAACACTAGTGGACTAACAAAATCTTCCCCCAAAATCCTCACAGCCACTGCCCACCCAGCCACCACCCTCACAGAAGTCCATTGTCAAACACCACCGCCCTTATGTCCCAACGCCACATATCAGATTTAGGGAATAGCGTAGACACTATGATAACTACAGCATGATGGCGGACCTAATAATTATTACAGGAAGCAATTAATACAACTTTGTATGTGCCTCAGCCTGAGAACCAAAGAATACTCGAATACATATTCAACATACCACCAGACACGTATCAAAGGATAGAAGTCCTCGATGTTCTCTAGGAACACATTACGAATTTGCGGAATGAAGCTTTACGACATAGAAACCTGCTTGCCCGCAAAACAGAAGGAAAAGGAAAGTTTCAGCTATTTCTGCATCTGACTGAAGAACGTAACAAAGGATATGGACATCTGTCCTGGACATTCTGCTGCTTGCAAAGAGTCTCAAGGTAAAATGATCCAAATCATGGACAAAGAGCTCATTGGCCTGAATGCTTCAGCTTCATTGATACCACAGTGAACGAATGTCGCTCTTATGAGGTGACATTGACAGCCACCACTGCAATACATGTCCCTCCTAAATTGAGTACCATCTCTACCTACAAAGAAAACCAAAGGTCATGGTAGCAGAGGTGCTACTTCACAACCCACCCCTAACAGGCACACTTATTGCCCCTCCTGCACAAAGAAGCATGGCTCTGTAGAAAAGTGTCCAGCCGCCAACAGTGTATGACGAAACTACCTGTAAGGAACACTGGTAGGGACTCTTAAGTGCCCTGCCAACAAGGTCACAAACAGACACTACGTCTAAGTGAATCACTATAACAGATGTTGCCGACAACACATGTGCGCCATAAATTGTCACACCCCCTTCTAGAAAGCCCTCCAATTGTCACAAGGTAGATACCCTTTCCACAACTACTTGCCCCTCAGCATCACACAGACATCCAAGATTATAAATGCTTCCAGACACATGAGCCAATATACAAGTGATGGGCCCCCAGCAATTGGAATGAACTAGAGCTTCTTGCCATCTCGACGATACCTACGGCAGATGAATAAAAATAACAACGGCTTCAGGTACCATTAAGGCCACCCTGTCCTTCTCCTTCCTGTCTCACCAAAATATAGTCCACAAAGGTATTCTGATACCACTCATGTCATATGAAAACTGCAAATAGTTGGCCATCATCCCGCAAGGCTTTCCACGGACCATCATATAGGTCGTCTTTGTTAAGCGATGTAAGGAGCTACCCTTCCATGCCAACATGACCCCTGCCAAGGCCCGAAAATATTTCCTCCAAATTTTCAAATTCATATCTAAGGAGGACCTTAAAGCAGCTTCAATAAGGCTGATAGCAGGTGCTCCCATGAAAATTCTCCTCGTAGAAGATGCAGCCCTATTTGCCATAAATGCTTCACAGCAAATCACCCACACTTTCTGAAAACCTGTCAAGAATGAACTAGACTCCATGGGCCATCAACCACTCATTAAGATTGAGGAAGCAAACCATTGGAATGGTGCCTCTCTCCAGTCATCATGAAAACCAAAGAAGTTAGCATCACAGTGGATCTCACCACGCTGAACGCATAAGCCTCCCGACCAGCTTGCACTTCACATGCGCCCATAGCAGTTGTTCACCCTGTTGACTATGCCAAATTCTTCACCACCAAGGACGCTCTACATGGCTACCGGCAGATGGAGCTAGCAGAGAGTGACCGACACCTGACGACTTCTATTACACCTTACGGATCCTTCCAGAATTGCCATGAACCCATGGGCTTCACTGCCACCAGCGATGCTTATCGTTACCACAGTAACCCAGCTCTCCAAGACATGAAGAAGTACAGTATGTCAAGCTTGTAACTGACATTCTCATTTTGAATATGGCCTACCAACATACTACCACATGATCCATGAACTACACAGTCACTGCCAAAAAAAATGGCATCACTTTCAACAGAGACAAGTTCACAGTGGCATAAGCCACAAGTGAATTTTTGCGGCTTCACCCTTCCTGAAGAAAGAATAACTGCAAATCCAGGATGAGATACAGCTCTGCAAGACTTCCACCCAGCGTCCAACCTGACGGTTGTACCTTCCTTCATGTGGTTAGTAAACCAAATGGCAGAGATATCCCCAGATATTGCCATGACAACACAGCTCCTTCGCCCAAGCCTTCACAACCAGGACTTCAACCCTGTGAAGCATGAACTCTCAAGCCCACTTGTTCAGATCTCTTTTAACCCAACCCTGCCAATGATTTTGCAGACCGATGCATCTCATCTCTACGTGATAGGTTATGTCCTCTTACTGGTTCATGATAACGGATGCCTCTGAGAAGTCTGGATTGGATCCTGCTTTTTCACAGATGACAAGACGAGGTATCCATCAATAGAGCTAGACACACTTGGGTCCTCACAAAATGCCCCTGTATCTCCTAAGACTGCCAACCTTCACACTGCAAACTGATCATTTTCCACTAGTGTCCACAATCAACAGTTACACCATCAACATTGTTGAAAATCCGCAGCTGCAGAGAGTGAAGGAGCACATAACACAGTAGTTATTCACTGTACTACTGTGTAGCACGTCGGAAAATATGGATTCGAGATGCAGTCTCTCTAGCACCAGTCAGTTACCCCACATCCGAAGATACGATTTGCTGTACTGAGGTAACATCACGCGTCAGGTTTGTCATCAACATTGCACTGCACAGTAATAGCTTCTTAAGAAGTGGATACCCCAACTATCAATGCTGACCAGACCCTGCAAGATATGTTGACAGCAGCACAGGCCGATCCTCACTATGTTCACCTTCGAGATTGCATCATGTCTGGGTTCCCCACAAATCGGTACAAACTGTATGCTTTTTTATTACCGTATTGGAGGTTGTGAGAAGCCCTCTCTACTGATGGCGACCTCATGCTCAATGGAGCGCAAACATACTAGTTCCTGCAGCTTTATGTTACCACACACTCGCCAAATTCCATGACAGACAACGAGGTGCAGAGTCTACCAAACACTAAGCATGACAAATTGTCTTCTGGAATATACACTGATATTGCCAACATGGTCATTGCCTGCAATCCATGCCAAGTCCTACATTTCAGACAGCAACAGGAGCTTCTTCACAATGACTATCACCCACCAAAGCCATTTGGACTTCTTCCAGGTAGCCGGAAAATCCCTCGTTGTCGCTGGCCACCTCCCTGGCTGGTCCAAAGTAATTCTTTACAAAGATGACACGATTGCCTCCTGAACCATACTGCACTTCTGCCACTACTTCAGAGAGGTTGATGTTCCCCTGTGTCTACTCACCAATGGAAGATGCCAGTTTACCAGCATAGAGTTTGCTGACTTTATAGAGCGTTGGAGTGTACACCAAATACGTAACTATATCGCCACACTACCTGCAGTCAAATGGACACTTTGAGGGTGCCGTCAATGCTGCTTAACACTTAGATCCTCAAAATGGCCCCACAAGGATACAACTGCAGGGCCTTTGAATGTGGCCTACTCGAGTTACGAAACATGCCTAACCTTTCTGGTTGTTCTCCTGCTCAGGTACTATACGATCTTCTTCTCTGTAATGTGTGTCCGCTCATCCTCAGTCGTCCATGGAAATTTGGGCAAGAAAAGGCACATGCCAGTGACTGCTGAGCTGCTACCAGAGATGCTCAGGTGCAATGCAACTGTGATTCCCACACCTGTCCCCAGTCCAGGCTGAATGTGGGGAAACACGGCTGCCTACAGGGCCCAAAATCCCACAGATGAGACAAGATTAGGAACGTCACTGCTGAAGAGCGATCACGTGAGTACGAGATTTGCTCTCGAGTAGTTGAGTGCTACGTCAGAAACTTCAATTCTTATATCCGGTGATGTCGCCATCATAATACATATCCGGCCAACAGTTGGTCGGACAAGCAGGGCACCTAAAAGAGGTGTCAAGTCCCTTAAGAAAGTTTACAGTAACTGGAACAAGTACTGGCTCAATACTGGCAATCCTCATTGAATCGGCTGCGTGGACCTCAAGTGTGTAAAGCACTTGCTGACAACAGGTTCCACGTATCGGGACATAATACTCCCAAAGAGGCTCTTGGAGAGTACTGCTAACGCTCAGCCGATTTCGGGCTCCGTCAACTATCACCCCATTTGCTCTCAAGAACTGGTAACCAAGCACTCAGCCATAGTCCCTGAAGGCACTACATGGAACACACTCGGGGTGAATGTCATTCCATGCAGTATAGGGGTCAAGGGTACAGTACCTAAGGTCTTAGGTCCTGTTTGCCCTAAACCCCAGTGACAATGTCTGATTTTCCATCGGGAGCGTTGGATGCTCTCACAACAGGACCTAAGACCTTAGGTACTGTACTGTTCACCCCTATACTGCATGGAATGACATTCACCCCGAGAGTGTTCCATGTAGTGCTTTCAGGGACTATGGCTGAGTGCTTGGTTACCAGTTCTTGAGAGCAAATGGGGGTGACAGTTGACGGAGCCCGAAATTGGCTGAGCGTTGGCAGTACTCTCCAAGAGCCTTTTTGGGAGTATTATGTCCCGATACGTGGAGCCTGTTGTCACCAAGTGCTTTACGCACTTGAGGTCCACGCAGCTGATTCAATGAGGATTGCCAGTATTGAGCCAGTACTTGTTCCAGTTACTGTAAACTTTCCTAAGGGACTTGACCCCTCTTTTAGGTGCCCTGCTTGTCTGACCAACTGTTGACCGGAAATGTATTATGATGGCGACATCATAACCCCCGGTCTGTCAAGGAAAGTTACAGCAATCCCTGGCATCCTCTAACTGAAGGAGGGAAAAGCCTCGGTTTTAATCAAGGGTTCATCTGAAGAAACTGCCAAGATCAAGAAGGGTGATCTCTTGGGGAAGGTGTTCACCATGGTAATGGTGGATGCTCCTCTATCCTGCCTGATAGCACAGGAGTGTGACCTGACTCCTGAACCGAGCGTATTGGAAGAGATAGACAATCTGTCTATCTCCGACGAACTGGACTCTTCTCAGAAGGACCAGTTTTGTCAAATGCTTCGACGTCATCTTCCAGTCATCAGTACTGGTGATAAGGACGTGGGTGAGTGCTCAAGCACACCAATACGCATCCACCTGTATGACGAGACGCCCATTTATCAGAGTTCGACGGTTTGCCAAGCCCGTCGCTGACGCCATCGAGGAACAGTACAAGGAGTTGCATGAACTGGGTATTATTGAACCCAGCATCTCTCCTTGGTCTTCACCCGTTGTTCCAGTCCGAAAAAAGGACAATAGTATACGGTTGTGTGTGGACTACCGTAGACTGAATAAGATGACTGTCTCTGATAAGTTCCTGATGCCTAACATGGCGGATTCCGTATTTGGACTTAAAGGAGTCAAATACTTTACAACCCTTGACCTAGTTCGTGGATAGAGTTTTGGCTACTCTCCAGAAGCACGGACTCAAGATAAAACTCGGGAAGTGTTCTTGGGCTCAAGCCGAGGTCCAGTATCTTGGTCATCTGGTTGGACGTTCTGGTATGCGTAAGCTACCAGAATACATTCAGAAAGTGCAGGACTTCCCTAGACCGACCACTGTGCGTGAGCTACAGGGATTCCCCATGTGCTCACAGATAGCCAAACCATTATCTGCAAAGGCTGGAGGACGAAAATCCCATGGGACTAGGAAACTGAAGTGGACTGCTGAAATGGACGGTGCCTTTGTGCGCTTGAAGGAACTACTCAAGGAGGACATTATGTTGTCATACCCTGACTACTCCGCTAATGCTAAGCCCTTGGAGTTGTTTGTTGACACTTCGGGTGAGGGTGCTGGTGCTTGTCTGTGCCAGGAGTCCTTGGAGTATCCAAGGGAGCGTCAGGTGATAGCGTACGACTCCATGACTTTCCTTGACTGTGAGGCCCGTTACTTTACCATTGAGAGTGAGTTGGCTGCTCTGCGATGGGGGTGAAAACCTTCAGGGCCTTCCTCTCTGGTCAGTTCTTCGTGATCCATTCTGATCACCGTCCCCTGATGTACCTTCATGATATCAAGGTGGTGGACAGTCGTCTAGCACGGACACTGGAGGACCTGTCCAAATTTAACTTTATTGTTAATTACTGTCCAGGTGATCAAAATGCCGCAGCTGACTGGTTATCCCACTGGCCCGCATTAACTGACTGTCTGTTTGATACTGAACCCAGCACTCCCAAGTTGCCTACTGGACTGGCCTTGTATAAGGAGTTTCGTGGTGGTCCAGATTCTCTCATAGAATCCTTGGAGCTAGTCGTGAACTGCTGGACGGAAGGGTCAGGTATCGCACCCAACTCTCAGCTGAAGGGAGCCAAGCTCCGGGATGCTTTAGTTCAGCAGTTTCTGAAAGACGCCGGTCGAATAGGCTTCAAACTGGAAAAGACTAGCAGGAACAGGATCAAAGCAATGCGTTTCCCAGGTACAGTCCCAGCTCTGGAGTTGCTCTTGGCAGCATCTAAGGTATGGAACCTGGAAATCTGGGTCCATTGGGGTCCCACTTGTCCCGTAGTCTATCGAGAACCATCCGTGACTGAGCCTCAGTGTGTGCATCTTCAGTGTCTGTCTGGAGTGCATCTTAACCCTCTGATTGAGCTCCGCAATTACGTCCCTCCATCTGACGTGATTCTGGGCCATAAGCAGAGGTAAAATCTCGTGTGCCTGATGCTGAAGGCTTGGACACTGATGATCAGGAAGCGCCGGAGGATTGTCCTGTAATCCGGTATGTGACAAAAAGGCACCTCGTCAGTCCAGTTGTACCCATGTGTCTCAACACTCGGCAGTAGGTATAGTAATGATGCAGGAGACCTTATTTTGTGCTCTTGTTGATACAGGAGCACAGGTTTGTCGTGTAAGTGAGTCTGTACTGAGCCAACTTGGCATAAAGTACAAGGTACTGTCAGGAGAACAGTTAGAGGGGTTGACTGTTTCCTGCATCAGCATTCTAGGCTATGTCCAGTTAGAGGTGAAGTGTCTACCGGGTGGAGGCTACCGTTGTTTAACTATGCGATGGTAGCTGCCAAAGACATTAACTTTTGTTTTGTTCTTGGTAGAAATCTACTGGACGCAGCCTACCTAACACTGGATTCACCCCGAGAACAGTTGGTGTATGACCATACTGCTGCTCCTAAGTTGTCTCTCAAGGTACTCTCAGTCTCCTCCCTGCATACCGAGACCACTGTTATGAAGGTAACTGATCCTGAACCTGATCGGGGAGTGTTCTCCGGAAATGTTCTTCTGTCTTTTAGTCAGGTGTCCAAGATCCAAGGAGATCACTGACAGATTCAATCTGTCATTGAGATGATCTACTCTGGGGTTCCTGCATCTCGAGTTCCACGCTCCTAACTACCCTAAAGGAGATGTTTGTCGGACCTGGAAGTACACCAGGGTTTGCTAGTGAAGCGGAATCCAGATGGCTCAGTAGTCCCAGTAGTCACCTTCAATGTCCTGATTGACCTAGTTGCCGAGACACACCTCCAGAATGATCACTGGGGGATTGGAAAAATGATTGCAATGCTCCGTCGACTCATCTGGCACAGATCTTTGATTAATGTGATCAGAGATATGTGCCGGACGTGTTGGGAATGTCAGACTTGTAAGGTCTCAAGGGAGGTGGTTGCCCCGCTGACCTTGAAAATAGTGACCTCTTCTCCCTTTGAATTGGTTGCTATGGATCTTGTGAGTCTCCCAACAACCAGTACTGGTTTTACTGGGTGTCTGATGGTAGTTGAGCATTATTCCAAGTGGGAGACAACAGTACCCATAAGGAATGAGGAGCAGTACGATATGCCAGGCGCTTGAAGACCGAGTTTTTCCTGTTATTCCTCGTGTTCCAGTCCAGATATTGACTGATAACAGCCCTGAGTTTATTTCCCAGGAATTTACTGAGTTGTTGGAGCAGTACAATGTTGTACATGTGAAAACAACTCTGTATAAACCCTCTAGTAACAGTGCAGTGGAACAGGTGAATCGTACCATTGGTGAGTTACTGAGGGTGATTTCTGGGGAATCTCGGAAATGGGACCAGTACTTATCCCGAGCAGTTCTCAGCTGCAACCATTCCCACCACATTGAGATTGGCTGTACTCCAGCTGAGAACATACTGAAGGGTGTTCACGATGTTCATAGTACCCCATTGCTGTCCATTTTCTCAACTACTGTTTATTTTAATCTTTCTAATAAGTCATTTATCATAATTTTTTTCCTTTCACACTGTGTCCCATTGTCAGTATAAAAGAATTTTTTCCCTTTCACCTAATGTTCTGATATTTTTTTTCCCAAGTTTAAAACCATCTTACCTAAAGAATATAGAGCTATATCTATAAATGCTGCTAACTTCTCAGAAATGAATCAACGGTCATCTTACATGTTAATCCAGCTAGCCCAAGGAAAGGGAATTTAGAAAGGAAGTAAGATTCTAGCTGGGTCCCCTTGCCCAGTATAAATCAAGGGGTGGTGCCCAGTGCTCCGTTCTCTTGACCTGTTACCTAGATTTTTTGGTTATTCCACCGTAGTATATTTTTTGTGTAGTGAACGTTGGGTTGTGGTCGGCATTTGGACACTAGGCAGTTTGGGTGCTACCTCTGGCCACAGTCCGCAAACCACTGCACCGTCAATGCTGTTAAACACTTAGATCCTCAAAATGGCCCCTTAAGGATACAACTGGAGGGCCTTTGAATGTGGCCTACTCGAGTTATGAAACATGCCTAACCATTCTGGTCGTTCTCCTGCTCAGGTACTATATGGTCATCTTCTCTGTGTAATGTGTGTCCGCTCATCCTCAGTCGTCCCTGGAAAGTTAGCACGAAAAGACACATGACTGTGACTGCTGAGCTGCTGCCAGAGATGCCCAGGTGCAATGCTACTATGATGCCCCACCTGTCCCCTGTCCAAGCTGAATGTGGGCAAACACGGCTGCCGACAGGACCGAGCATCACACAGATGGGCCACGATCAGAAAAGTCACTACTGAAGAGCAATCATGTGAGTAAGAGATTTGCTCTCAAGCAGCTGAGCGCTACGTCAGAAACATCAATTCTTATATCCGGTGCCCAGTCCCAATTAAGTTCCCAAATATGATCCCGTGTGGTCCCTAGTCTTGACATGGTAAGTCGTCAATGTCCTCTAAAACTCCCTGCAGATCTCAAAGCTTAAACAAACCTAGATAGTGTACAAAGCTCACATGCCACTTATGCAACTTGCTTTGTACTTCCGTACTTCATAAATTCACTGTATGTTATTTGCTTTGCACACTATTACATAATAGTACAGTAACTTACTTAGTATGTTCAAGATAACTCTTTGAATGCATCCTTTAACCCTTTTACCCCCAGGCTCTTTGGAAATTTCCAACCCTTAACCCCCAAGGGGTTATTTTTTCCCCAGCACATTTTGCAGTATATATTTTTTAAATTGCTCTAACAGCCTTACTTTTTGTCATAGAGAGGTCAGGTTGGTCTCATTCTCTTGCAAAATGCCTGAATATTCTCAAAAAATTATCAAAAATATGAAAAAAAAAATTTTTAAAGAATTTTTTTTGCAAAGACATACCGGTACGTCCATGGGGGTAAAGGGATGGCTTTTGTGAAACGTACCAGTACGTCCTTTGGGGGTAAAAGGGTTAATTCTATAAATGTTGTCCATTACAAACGCATGTACACAAGTTGCACTGTCAGCACTCTGTGCATACACATCCTCGCACAAGCTGCTTGCCTTGCAGAGCACCATTGTTTATACCCTGTTGCTGTATGGAATATGAAAACTTTATGACTCAGAATCTTATTTCTCCATCCCTGCAATTATCTGTTTTCTTCTACAAGACATCTCATGTCACTAAGGACTATGGTGAAAAACCTTGTGGACTCAAGGCCAGTAAACAACGTGGATATAAACTTTTTGCTGAATGATGGGAATAGTTCTAAGAGAAAGAAAAAGAGCAACGTGGATACGAGAGCAAAGTAAAGTATATTCTAACATGTAAGAAAAAGAAATGGACATGGGCTGGGCATATAATGAGAAAGATAGATAATAGATGAGCATTAAGAATAACAGAATAGATCCCTAGAGATTGCAAAAGAAGAAGGGGAATGATGAAAAGATGAATGATCGACAAACTAAGAAAGTTTGTGGGTGTGGACTGGCACAGAAAGACCACAAACAGACTTGAGTGGAAGGACATTTCTGAGGCTTTTGTTCTGTAGTGGACTATTAATGGCTAATAATAATGGGGATAGAATGATAAGAGTGTAGTCTACATGACCTTATCCTAGTCAAAAACTATTACATTTATGGTACTTACATTTTATAGCCATGATGCTCTCCCAGGCCTTAAAACACCTGAAAAGATCAAATAATTTTTCAGTACAGCACTAGCATCTTTACATACAAACCATTTCAACAATTACAAAATGATCAATATAAAGTTTTAACTCATATATATGAACAAAACCTAACAAATCTCATAGTTAATAATGCATTTCACAAAGCAAAAGACCTAAAATCTTTAGTAATATTGTTATTGTTATAATTATTATTACAATTATAATTAGAAAAGTTATAACCCTGGTTGGAAAAGCAAGGAGCTATAAGCCCCAGGGCTCCAACAGGACAAAATTGTGCAATGAGGAAAGGAAATAATTAACTATATAAGTAATGAATCATGAATATGAAATGTCTTAAGATCAGTAACAACATTGAAATAGATCTGTCATATATAAACTATGAAGAATGACTTATGTTAGCCTGTTAAACGTTTAAATATTCACGGCAAGTTTGAACTTCTGAAGAGTACATTTGCAAATTCAGATTAAACCATTATATATGGTTTACATATTAATAATCAAAAGTTATCTTCCATTATAATATTCAAATGGGAACAACGACTTAATATTATAATGCAGTGTCAGCATCTTATTCCAAATACTGTACTGATCATAAACATTTACTAATATTCTTATAAAAAACAATCTGATGAAATTATTATAAAAGTTGCGCAAAGAAAAAGCAAAAAATTAGACAGAAGAAAAGAGAAAAATTGGAAGAGAATGTAAACCAGGACCTAGAGTACTAGGTTAGGTTAGCTTAGGTTGCATCATGTCCTATTATAGGACCTTTTTAAATTTTGTGTTTGTATATTAATAGGCATTCTTGTTCAGCATGACAATTTCATTACAGCATATGTTCCCTTTTTAAGTGTACAATGCAGTTTTTCTTAGGGTCACAGTAGTAACTTATACACAAAGGGCTTGAAAAAATGGTTTGCGCCAATCAGAAATGCATAAAGCATAAGATAGTTGAAAAAATAGTTCTTGTATAGTACAGTATTTGCTTTCATCAACCTGTACCAGTTTTGTAGTTGATACAAACTGTATCTTAGATGTAAATAAGCACGTAAACTACATGGAGTGTAGATTGACAGGTAGATGATATAAAGTTAACAGGACTGCAGATTAGCTAATGTAGCACCAAAATAGTTTTAAATATCTGATACAAAATTATATTGGTATATCATGTCATTGTCAGTGCTATACCATCAAATGGTGTTGGGGACATGAATTGTAGACAAACGCACATACTGGGCCGCAGATTTGGTACAGTAGTCTACTTTACTTTGCTCCTTATTCTCTTGCCTTTGTGCTATTATTATTATTACTTACAAAGCTACAACCCTAGTTGGAAAAGCAGGATGCTACAAGCCCAGGGGCTCCAATAGGGAAAATAGCCCAGTGAGGAAAGGGAAAAGGGAAAAATAAAATATTCTAAGAAGAGTAACATCATTAAAATAAATATCTCCTATATAAACTATATAAACTTTAACAAAACAAGAGGAAGAGAAATTAGACAGAATTGTATGCCTGAGTGTACCCTCAAGCAAGAGAACTCTAACCCAAGAGAGTGGAAGACCAAGGTACAGTAGTCATTCAAAGCTGGGAGGATTGTGTGAGCCAAAAGTACGAATACAAAAAAATTCTTAAATAATAGCTCAGCATTATACCACTGCATATCAGTAACCCTATAATTATATGAATAAAAATCTTATTTATTGCATATATTAAAAACAAAATTTTTGGATGATGGAGATAAAGACTTCTGTAGAATTCTATAGGTTTAAAAAAAAAAAGAAAACGCTATTGACACACTAAATCCGTAGAGGATTCACTGGCTAGATTTATCAAAGGATAGCCAGTTCCTTGTGATATGCAGTGCATATCTATTTAAGGCGAATGACCCCTGGCAGTCCATACTAATTCCAGTATGATCATATGCCAGGCATCAGGAGTAAAAGCTGAAAAGACATCTCGTCTCTCACCTTAAATCCAATCCATCACCCTGCTGCTAGTGACTTCATCGAGATTTAGGGGGGCATTTCCTACACACCCAATGTTCTTGTTACTTTAAGTTGAGACCTTTGCGTCAATAGGCGTAGGAGGAGATTATGATGAGGATGATAGTGATTGAGACTGACCTAAAGCATTACTGTTAATCAATATTCCTGTCCATATCACACATCTGAAAGTCATAAGCACAGAGTGACCACTAATTTCCAGCCACTAAATGGTTTAAGCAGACTATAACTAGTTCACAAGGAATATCCTAGTCATACAATATGGTCTCTATGATCAAGAAATAAAAGTCGAACTAGCACAACCCATATTCCATAGCCATCATAGTGTCTAACAAAAATGTCTCTAAGGTTATGAAAGGTAAACGTAGACTAGTAATAACAATAATAGACTTCTTTCATATAACAATAGATGTTCAAAAGTCTTTTGTGAAGTGGGAATTAAAATTAAATTTGAAGTACTCTATCCTTGTTGACACTTACTTTAGAGAAAGTATACTGTACTTCAGAGCCAATATTGACTGACATACAGAACACTCCTAATACTGTGGCTTCAATAAGCTTAATCAAGTTACAAAAGCATGACTTTAGATCCCCTTCCTTTCCTAAATGACATGAATTATTTGGCCTTTAAAATGTATTCTTTATAGACCCCATTGCTAGCAATTTATGGTACCATACCACATGATTCATTGGAATTAATATACGACCCTACTTCAGTACAGTATAGGAATAATAGAAGCTGGCATTAATAGCCGACAACCTGCTCAGCAAAGAGAGCCCTTTGGTAGGTTAGGTAAAATTTCCTCTCTTTTCTTGGTAAAAACCAGACTGGGTTAGAACACACAAAAGTCCCTTTGGCCAAATCAGTTTCATGGAGATTGGGGAAAAATTAAGGTGAAGTAACATATCTAAATTACGATATACAAATTACCATTTATAACTACAATAAATCATTGGAGAACAACAATTTGCAGGTAAGAAATCTCACCAAATCTTCAGATGTAGAAAGCATTCTTCTGATTTAGCAAATGGTACGGTGAATATATTATTATTATTATTATTATCACCATTATTACTGTATTATTACTATTACTAAAATTGTTATTTGCTAAGCTATAACCCTGGTTGGAAAAGTAGAATGCTATAAGCTCAGGGGCTCCAACAGGGAAAATAGCCAAGTGAGGAAAGGAAACAAGGAAAAATAAAATATTTCAAGAACAGTAACATTAAAATAAATATATCCTATTTAAACTATAAAAAAACTTTAACAAAACACGAGGAAGAGAAACAAAATAGGGGTGCACAAGTGTACACTCAAGCAAGAGAACTCTAAACCAAGACAGTGGAAGACCATGGTACAGAGGCTATGGTTCTACCCAAAACTAGAGAACAATGTTTTGATTTTGGAGTGCCCTTCTGTAGGAGAACTCCTGCTTAGTTTTGATTCCATGTAAGGGAGCTTCCAAATTCATTGTTAGAAAGTACAGCAATTACTGAATAACTCAAAATTAGCCAAGAGTATCTGAAACAATGCCTGAAATACTGATGCTAATATTTCCTAGGAAGAAAAACCTTGTTACTTTTGGTAGATCAAGGTATCACATTGACAATATAAGCTCTTGTTCATACAAGAAAATCCTTTAACAGCCAGATCACAAAAGAAGGCAAGAAAGATTTAACAAAGAAGAGCACTGGACAGTATTTGTAATAAAAATATTTAATTTATCATCAGCAGTGATATCTAAATTTTATCTTAATTTCCATACCATGAAAACCATATTTTCATTTGGACTTTCAAACTGAAGTGACAATAATTCATTTGAACTAACAGTATTTGACCCAAAATAACCATATTGGAAAAAAGTGAACCTTTTCATAGTTTTAAACAAACTTTTCGATACTGGATCCTTTAGTATTAGACATTGAAAGTAGAAAAAAAAAAGTTATTAAATGGGTATTCATACAATTATTATTATTAAATGCTAAGCTACAACTCTAGTTGGAAAAGCAGGATGCTATAAGCCCAGGGGCTACAACAGGGAGAATAGCCCAGTGAGGAAAGGAAACAAGGAAAACAAAACAAGAGGAAGAGAAATAAGATAGAACAGTGTGCCAGACTAAACCCTTAAACAAGACTGGGTGTGTGTATGTATGTATGTATGTATGTATGTATATATATATATATATATATATATATATATATATATATATATAAATATATATATATACATATAATGTGTGTTTCCTCATATGCAATTGCTAGTACCAGTGGGTGGCTCCTAGAAAAAGAAAAGTAAATAATCACGATCAAATTCACACAAATGCTAAACGTAGATGAAATCCTTGTACAGAAAACTTCCATAAGCCTAGCCACTTAATAAACATAGAAAGCTCACCAAGAGCACATCAAACCCTTTCACATGCCTTTCCCTTTAGAGAATACTAATACTGTAGTTATAACACCCTCTGCAACCCACTACAGTTAACTGATCACTAGGAGGTTATCAAGGATAAGTATTTGTATTATTATTATTATTATTACAAGCTAAGCTACAACCCTAGTTAGAAAAGCAAGATGCTATAAGCTCAAAGGTTCCAACAGGAAAAAAATAGGTCAGTGAGGAAATGAAATAAGAAAATAAATTACAAGAGAAGTAATGAACAATTAAAATAAAATATTTTAAGAACAGTAACAACATTATATTAGATCTTTCATATATAAACTATATAACTTCAAAGAAAAAAAAAGGAAGAGAAATGAAATAGACTGGTGTGCCCGGGTGTACCCTCAAGCAAGAGAACTCTACCCATACCCATTCATGGAATTCCACTCGCAAGAACAGTTAAAACTCGCTTAACTGAACAAGATCTATACAGTAGATTTAATTACTATAGATATAACACTTACTCGACAATTCCTTTGAGTAATTTCAGGAAGGGAAGTACTTGAATAATTACCAAGCTAAACTTACTGACTGTAGCGAAGATTACTGAGATGATAAGAGTGTTAAGACTGAGATGGTGTGGGCACGTGTTAAGGATGGATGGTGGGGAGGGAGTGAGGAGGACTTAGGAGGAACCTGTTAGGGGGAGAAGATCAGGAGGATGGCAGAGAATTAGATGGTGAGATAAGATGAAGGATGATATGGAGAGAAGAGGTTTGGTGGAAGAGGATGCCTTTGATAGAAGGCATTGGAGAGGACGCATCAGGAAACCAACCTCTTAATGTAGGGAAAACAAAGGTGGGGAAGAAAAAGACTGTTCAGTGTGTGTGTGTGTAGATAACCAAGAGGAGTAAGCTTTAGCTTAATATTATTACTCAATGCTATAAAGATTTTACAAGCAATATAACTCCTGAGAAAATCTCAAAACGACAAATCCTGATTTTAATCGCATAATAAGCCTAGTCAAACAACAAATAAACCCAAAGCGAGGCTGACGCCGAAGTACATTAAATAGCAATAAATTGAATACAACTATATAAACCATTGTTTAACATCATTACCAAGCAAGTGCAAATATGTCAAAACTGTGGTCAAATTAATTAATATATACCTAGCCAAGGCTTTACTGTACTAATTCCATATCTTTGTCTTACGCTGACTAGTCTATGCAACCATACACAAAGTTTAATATAATTTATCAAATGCAAATAAGAAGTATAGCCTACGGTATATCAAATAAGGCGAATACTTTATATCACTGCGATGAGATACTACCACTAGAGAGTTATGGGGTCCTTTGACTGGCCAGACAGTACTACATTGGATCCTTCTCTCTGGTTACAGTTCTTTCCCTTTGCCTACACATACACCGAATAGTCTGGCCTATTCTTTTTAGATTCTACTCTATCCTCATACAACTGACAACACTGAGATTACCAAACAATTCTTCTTTACCCAAGGGGTTACCTAATGCACTGCAATTGTTCAGTGGCTACTTTTCTCTTGGTTAGGGTAGAAGAAACTCTTCAGCTATGGTAAGCAGCTTTTCTAGGAGGACACTCCAAATCAAACCATTGTTCTCTAGTCTTGGGTAGTGCCATAGCCTCTGTACCATGGTCTTCCACTGTCTTGGGTTAGGGTTCTCTTGCTTGAGGGTACACTCGGGCACACTATTCTATCCAATGTCCCTTCCTCTTGTTTTGTTAAAGTATTTATAGTTCGTATAGGAAATTTTTATTTTAATGTTACTATTCTTTAAATATTTAATTTTTCCTTGTTTCATTTCCTTACTGGGTTATTTTCCCTGTTGGGGCCACTGAGCTTATGGCATCTTGTTTTTCCAACTAGGGTTGTAGCTTAGCAAATAATAATAATAACAAAAAAAATAATTTAATCTATAAATGCAACACTAATTCATTCAGGAGCTAAATTACCAAAATTCTAGCCTCCTTAAATACTATCTTGATAATCAAGTGTTATAAGTGTACCATCACACACACACATGCATTTCATATTGTATGTAATGCATGAAAATGAGTGTGCATAAACAATGACCAGAATAACTCCCAAAAATGGAACATGGGGGATAAAAAACTGATGCTACTGCACCACAAGTATATTAAACTGCCCCATTAAATGTTTGCATATTTAATTTTTTTCTCTTTAATACATTCATACAGTACAGAACAGTGAATCATAAGCCCAGCCTAAATTAAAGCAGTCTAGAATCTAAAGTTTCATTATCAAAGCAACACATTTTTCCGCAACTTAGCAGGTATAGGTTCCATCTGCAATCACACACAAAAGAGCACTGCAGACATAAGAATCATAGTAAAGCATACAGAACACTAAGAAGGGTAGACAAGGAATATGAAAGAGTATTGTTCTTCGTAGGTCACATCACTTTCCGAGATCATAAGATTCGACAGAACAAGGCCAAGATCGTAAAGTCCGTGGAGAAGGGAGAAATTAGTGGTTCAGTGGATCCAAACTGCTTTCTATGACAGACTGTACATTCTAAAACAAAAAAAAAAATCTTCTCTTGCTTTGTGAAGGAAGGTTTGTTTCAGGAATATACAACCTGATAAGACCAACCACTGTTGACAGACCATAGCAAAGTTGATATACTTCTATTATTAAAGTACAGTATATCTTTGACGGATAGCAATTCTCCCTAAAGGAATCTCAGACACTGCTGAGTTATAGTACTCAGTCATAGAAACCAGAGCACAGTGACTGCAGGACTCAAACTTCATGAGGCATTGCTGATTTTGTTTAAGGTAATGTTCAACTCTAAATCTATACTATGAATGTTTTCTTTGTAAATAGAAGACCAAAATAAACCTTTCCCTAAGAAGTTGCTGATTACTGGCACACTTCAAGCGCAGTTTCCAATCTCAGGTCTTGGACTGAAGTGGGAACATTTATTCAAACATCAGTAGACTAAAAGTCCATGAACTTGCACGGAAAAGTTACAGCAAAAAGAATGTTTGTAAGTGAGTAAAAAAAAAAGGAGACAGAATGAGCGCTGTAAATACCGTATAAGTATACAGCAAAATTTAAAAGCCTATTAACAGTAAGAGTGATTAGGAATCACTCATTAGTTATCCAAGCCCCACAAAAAAAAAAGGAGAAAGTAATACAGTTTTTACAAAAGAGATTTATCTTTGGGATAAGTTTCTTTCTTTCTCATTAATCCTTTCTCTGTAAAGTAAGTATTTTCTTTTTCAGGAAAATCATAGAGACCAGGACCAATGTATCCTGTACACCATATCACCTACTGCTCAGAACAGAGCCGAGGTCTTCATCTCGTCATGAGGGGTGCTAAAGTAAGTTACAAGTATAATTTTCTTTAAATATTACTATTACAATCATATTTCATATCATTATAAGTAACCCTGCAACCCCAGTTATAAAATCACAATGGTAGAAGGCAAGGGCAAATAAAATAAATAAAAGTGTGTGAAAGGAGACTAACATCAATAGTCTTGACAAAAATTAATTCGCCTCAGATGGGCTTATAAACATTGTTCAAATATAAAAGCTCAAGCACAGTACTGTACTTTACAGCCAATTAAGAAACTCCACTTACAAAGAAAATAATTCTATGTGTTAATTAAAACTAATTATATTGAACAACATATACTCTGCAATTTATTCAATTCTTATGATATGGTGACAAAAATTTGACAATGCACTAGAGCAGTGATTCTTAACCAGTGGTGCTTGCACACAGTTCCTAAAGGGTGCAAGGATGCCTCTGAATAATTAAAGCAAAATATATACTTATATGCTCATACTTTTCCTGAAAATTAATTTTGCTTCAGGAGTGTTCTGAGAGAGAGAGAGAGAGAGAGAGAGAGAGAGAGAAAAAAAAACCCCCTAAAGTTCCAAACCAAATATCCTAATGAAGTGGCAAGGATGCAACAGATGTTTGCCTTTTTGGCTGATGTGCATTTAGCACTCAATGAACTCAATATCTCTCTGCAGGGAAGGGTACTTAACATTGTGACTGCAAGCTAGAAATTAACTGCTTTCAAAGAAAAACTTGTCATGAGGATTAAGTGTGTGAAGATGGAGATTTTGGTCAATTTCTCCCGTATGGGAGTCATGGAAAATGCTACCCTGCGTTCAGTCTTTGTTGCAAAATGTTTTGGACATATGCAGATGCTGAGTACTTCATTTGAGGGTTACCTCTTGTGTGGAGAGCTGCAAACCTGTGACAACTGGATCCTGAACTCTTTCATGCAGAATTTGGAAAATGTTGATGATGACATAAGACAAATCTTATGTACACGAAATCATTTGTTGCCTAAATGAGTACAGTATTGTACAATTGTACCTAATCTGTAATCACAGTTACCCACATGAATAATGACAACAGTTAAATTGTGATGAAGGATAACTTCATCATCATCATTTCCTTCTACACCTATTGACACAAAGGGCCTCGGTTAGATTTCGCCAGTCGTCTTTATCTTAAGCTTTTAAATCAATACTTCTACATTCGTCATCTCATACTTCACACTGCATAGTCCTCAGCCACATAGGTCTGGGTTTTCCAACTCTTCTAGTGCCCTGTGGAGCCCAGTTGAAAGTTTGGTGAACTAACCTTTCTTGGGGAAGTGTGAAAGTAAAAATGAAAAAAAAAAAGCACTGAATTATGGATAAATAAATATAAAAAAACTGATGTGGTAGAGCATAGTTTTAACATTATGATAAATCTGAAGTTTAATATTAATCCTTTTAAATCCCAGGCATTGGCAAATTCTGTGTATAAGAAAAATTGCGATAAAGTAACATATAACTTCACTGACCATTTGGGAAGTTGCTAATTTGTCTGTCAGTCATTTTAAATAGACATACTTTTGGTATGTTGTTCAATCTGTGGTAGGGGTGCAAGAATGCTACCAAGAATTCTACCACCGTATGTCCATATCATAGAAAGGACTGAAAGGACAGCTGCTCCCTTGCAATCTTGCTTTTTAGCAAAAGGCTAGATGGCCTACTGCCAATAACTGTGGAAAAAGCTGCCTTGCAGTTGGACTATTTAGTCAATGGTTAGGCCCACCATCAATAAGTGGTTGATGACTGAAAGGGCATACGATCATAGAACCATCTGCCAAATTTTTAACCAAGCCTTATGCTATTAGTAATATCTAAGGCATAGGAGAGGGCACATCAGGGCAACTGATCCCCTCAATGTAGGGATAACAGTGGGAAAGAAGAAGATACTTTTACTTGATTGTAGTATTAAAAAAAAAAAGAAGAGGTTAAAATAGAGTCAAAAAGTGGGAACCAGAGCATTATAATGTTAACATTGGATGAATGGTCAGATCATCCTAAATAAACCAAAGAGATGAGACATACTGACTTTATAAGACTAGCTGCTGTAATAAGACAATCTCCTTAAAGCCATACTGTGAGATATATTCTCAATTAATAATTTCTAACAAACTGTAATTTATATCCGTTTCACTATTGTCTATAAGAAATTGACTTTTAAATACTTGGAGATTGGAACATGCAATTGCAAATGAATATTCTCCAGCATCAGGTAATCATCAATATTTTCAGACAGAATATTACAACCTTCCACTGCATTGGCACTATACTGTACAGTATAGGCGAGGGTAAAAGTTTGAAGTACAGGTACTGTACAATAATAACATTTACTTAGTTGGGACCTACTTCTAGCTATTTCTAATGACCAAAGTCTTTTGAATTGTACAAGTAGGTACTGCAGGATATGGAACAGCACACCGTCTGGTAATCAGCTTCATTGCTACTAACTTGGCTATCAAATGCACTTTTAAATTTCCATAAACCTATGCATGGAAAGAGACCCAGTATAATGAAATAGTTATTCCACTGCAACACCACAAGAATAATCATTGAAACTATACAAAACAACTGGATGAACTATTATCTCAATGAAAAAAAGATGAACATGACTAATTAAAACTGCATACTCCTGCCAGAAAATGGCATCCATATCAAAAGAGGAATGATAGCACATTTGTGATAAGGCAACAATGGTGTTTACTCTACTTCAATCAAAATCAGTAAGTACTTGATGGCTCTGCATGGGAAAAACCTACTCCCTCTTCTTAAAGGCTCTGGTCAATTCTGCACCACTCTAGTGTGGAGAAGATATCATCGTCTTCATACCCAAGACTCACATTCCTATATCCTCCCTAGCAATTGGAAAAGCAGTATATTCTATAGTCTTTGCCATATTGTCCAAGAACAACCTTTCCACCTTTCAGCCAATAGGACTTTGAGATCTGTGTTTGTATAAGAGGCATCTGTGATAGGCAATAGGTAACTTTGTTGATTGTATGAAAATACTATTGAAGAGATAACATTAGAAAGGGGAATACTTGCACTTTTTTCGGTGGTATTTGAAATAACTGACAAAATAATGCACGAGAATATCATAATTCCATTCTGAATGATTCGTCAGTGAATTACAAGTAAACATCTGACAAGCTGCACAATGGCAAAGCTGCGAAACCCTCTGGAATGAAAAGCTAATCAGACAGTTGAATCATTGGACCTTCAGAAGCTCAAACTTGCAGCAAAATGAATGACAAGAGATAAATCGATAAAACAAGCAAGGACTGGTTGGAATTTATGCTCAAGAAGTCCAAAGATGTTGCTGTCTTCATGAGGTGACAGCAGAAGTAACACCGTATCATGTAAATCTAAAGAAATTGTACCATACCATCTGTAGATCCTGGCATTCAGAAACATTCATTATGTAACCTAATGTTACTACAGTATGGTAACAATCTTAAAAGAAGATTCAGTTGTAGGAACATCAGATGTTGAAATACAGTTTACCAATTTCTTTATATAAGATTAATGGAAGAAACCATAACGAATAAAGATATAGAGGTCCTTGGGAGCTGCCTTATACAAACAAACCTAGTAGAATGAATGAATGAAGTGAGGAAGAATGAAAACTCCCCCTTGATAGATGACTGGCTAAACGTTTTCTAACTGTTCCTACAATTTTATGAAGCAATACTTCACAAACTCATCACTCACCAGTAATTTCAAAATCAATCTTTTAGCCAGAGGAGCAAGGCACCAAAAGACTTCTTGAAATGATATCACTAACTTCAGATTTCGTGATATCTCTATTTAATAACATCAAAACCAGCAGTTTAGCTTACTATGGATTTTGGTAAAATATTATACAAGCACTGGACATAATGGATTTCAGCATTCCAAATATGTGTTGGTCCTGTAATTTATACACGTACCAACTGGGGTTGTCTGTACCTAATAATAATAATAATAATAATAATAATAATAATAATAATAATAATAATACTGTACAAGAAGCAAGAGACCCATGTAAAAGAGCATTGTCTACAATTCAGTGGCAAGGTACAAGTATTCTATGTAATTTCTCTTCCATTTGTAATTTTAAAGTTTTTTTATAGTTTATATAGGAAATACTTATTTCAATGTTGTTACTGTTCTTAAAATATTTTATTTTTCCTTGTTTCCTTTCCTCACTGGGCTATTTTCACTGTTGGGGCCACTGGGCTTAAAGCATCCTGCTTTTCCAACTAGGGTTGTAGCTTAGCAAGTAATAATAATCATAGTAATAATATTAATAACAATAATAACAATAATAATAATTACACCTGATAAACGGATCCATCTGTTCATAAATACAAAAATTAAAAAAAATGAACAGGACCTACAAATACAAAAATACTTACTTGGACTCTTGAAGGCAATCGCTGGACTGGAGCTCTAGTTCCGCTAGAGCTCGACAGTTCCTTCTAGAGTCTATTTCTCATAGTTTATTATTTTCTTATTTCTTTTCCACACTGAGCTATTTTTCACTGGTGGGGCCTTGTTACTGTCCCTTGTTACGGCCTATCACGAGCAGAATTTAAAACCTGAAACGATAAAAGCAGTTGGTTAAATAGCAATAAACCTTTTTCTTCTTAAACCTAATTTTCAATATGAAAACTTCTTGAACATCTCAAACAGCCAATACAGTATATGTGTGTGTGTTGTTGTGTGTATGCATTTTTCATTAAAAAAACAATTTCTAGTAACAGTGGGTGGCTCCTAGGTAAATTAAAAATCTATCCCTCCCATATTCAAACGCAACTGCTGTGTGGATGAAAGCCATGTGCAGTAAACTTCCACAGTCATGGCCACTTCATCAAGACAGAAAGGCTCACTGGGTGCACATCAGACCCTCCCAGAATACTTATGTCTTTCCCAACACTCACAAAAGAAAGAGAGAGAGAGAGAGAGAGAGAGAGAGAGAGAGAGAGAGAGAGAGAGAGAGAGAGAGAGAGAGAGCATTCTTTTAAACAACGGTTTTAATTATTAATTTCATTACACGTTGCACCCACACCATACCCGCCCTCATACCCACATCAATAATATCCCACACTGTTTCCCCAACATCATCCCATGTCGACCCACAGACCATCTGCGGACAAAACCAGCTACTTCCCAACCACAGTATTCTGGTGTTAATGTTGAAGGCAGAAAACAAAGCACAAGAAGAAATAAAGAAGGGTATCCATGTCCTTTTCAGAGCTCAGAATCTTCAATACATCAAGGACACAATTGCAAAGTTAATCAAGAGGTAAAGATATTAGCATTTAAGGGAACCATCACCTGGTGGATCTGAACTGCTATCTATGTCATACAGCCTAGAACAGGAAAGTCTCCTTCTCTAGATTAATGAAGGAAGCTGTGGTTACCGAAGTTACAATCTAATAACACCTGATTAATAATAGTGACCTTAAACTAAACTCCAATTAATTTTCATTTTCATGAAACCATCTCCATCCAATGAGACAAGAAAGCAAAGTGGACATGAAGCTATAGAGGGTCTCGCAGGACACAGAACAGTGACTACAGAACTCTGAAATTCACAGAAGACATCCCTTGTAGTTTTATGCTACCATGAGTGTAAACGCTACTTAGTTGTATTTAATTCTCCTCCTGGATTAGGTCTTTGCCATGAATATGAGGCACTGATGCCACGTGATCGTGTTTCCAGTCAATCTATCAACAACCGAGGTCATCCTCGTACCGGTAACCACAGGCATCATGGTGACATCTGCTGTACCTCCGAGTTTCCCATTACACAAGATCTCAGGTAGTTTACGTATAAGAGTCACAGTTAATCTAATAATTAAGCTATCAATAGATCTCAGGTCATAAGCAACATAAAAGTCCTTCTTAATAGGCCATCTTGACCCAAAGGTCCTATACCTAAAATCCATGGATTTGCAAACGCCTTTTATTGGCATATACTGAAGCGCATTTAGCTTTACTCTGAGCTGTAGCACATAAGGGTATGCTCATGGAAATGGGGATAGATGAAGACCTAGAACTGATAGGAGTTAAGGAGAACAATTACAAAACTGACAACCATAGAGGGAAGAGTTGACGTAAAACCTTTTCAAGAAGATATTGACGTAGACTGATTAAAAGACATGGCAGGATGTATAATACGATATAAATTCTATCTTGCATGGCTGTTACAGTACTGTATATCTTTTGGTTATTCATTTAGTGAGAGACAATTTCTCTAGGATGCACACACCCTGGCACTGTACGGGGATGGTAAGGCAAGGCAGATGTGTTTATGGAGGTAAGTCTTTAATATTCTATTATTTCTTAGCTCAGGATAATATGCGAGAATAGTAAACAAACTCCTATACATCTGGGCCATTCACTCTCATACTCAGTAGAACATTGACTGGTCCCTTTTTTACATCCTGAATGAAACTTGACAAAAGTTAAAGAAAATATAATCATTTTCAGAGTGCAGAAGTCTCATGTAACAATGTCAAAATGCTGTATATCATGGTTACTTTAGAATATGTTATGTCATTCTAGATGGAAAAGCAGAAAGTGACAAGGCTAAATGTCTCAGTTGGTAAAAAAAAAAACATGAAACTGTACAAACAAGTTTTGTACACAAGGTCAATTGATTAATTGATAGGTTTGAAATTTTCTGGCCTCCTGACATCTAAGGTCACTGATGCCAATATCATTTGTCATAAATAAAGAATAAAAGGATATTCAATTAAAACCATAAAAGCGAAGATGTCATTATAAAAGTTAAATATTTTTCAGAAGACCTGCTTCTGAAATAAATCTAAAAATACTGCTAGCAAACTACGATACATCACGTCCAAGAATCTTGGCAAGGATGAACCTGCCATCCTCACCTTCTCAAACATACCATTTTTCTAGTTCTTTCAGTACTACAAATGGGGCATTCCGTCAACAAATGCCTCGCTGTCAAGGGTACCAAACAGTTGTCGCAATAAGGCTGGTGTTGATCAGTTAGCAGGAATTCATGCGTCAAAAAAGTGTGACCAATGCGGAGACAACAAAGAGTAGTCTCCCACTATTGGGATATATAACATTCGTTATTTATCTTATATACTATCCCAATGCTGTTGCCAATTATCATAAATCAAGGTCAATTAGCTTAACAAGTAAGGCCAGACACAGCGCCTTCAAAATGAGGTCTCTAATCCATGGCAAAGGTAGGTCACAAGTGCTGTACCATCCTGTCTACAGTCAAAACATAGGCATGTAGTTTTTAGGGTGTTTCCAAGGATAGCAAGAGAATTATCACAGGCAATAGAATCACTGCAAAATAAAACACGTCAAAAAAGTTTCCTTGGTTCTTATAAGGCGCACACATAGTATATACACTGTACAGAAATGGGAGTCTATATCTGAAACATAAGGTACTGTACATACAAAACCCGCAAGGCAGCAAAGATTCAAAAACAGTCGCAACTATCTCGCTTATGCAGTCAAGTGGGCTACAGCATTAAATGTAACGGCTTTGAATTTTATTATAAGCAACACTAACAGCAAATCCTCCAGTGAAATCTAGCACCTCTTGATTGGAATTTGATTCAGAGGAAAATGACTAAAAATAATCAAAGCGATGAACAAAAACTGGATGAACTGGTAGACAATGCAACCCTGAATCAAATTCCAATCAAGAGGTTCTAGATTTCACTGAAGGTTTTGCAGTTAAGAGTTGTTTAATTTTTCCTAATAAAATTCAAATCAGTCATATTTAATGTTGTTGCTCACTTGACTACATTAGTAAAATAGTTGGGACTGTTTTTAAGTCTTTGTGGCCTTGCTGTTTTGTACGTACAGTACCTTACGACGTTTCAGATACACTCTCTCATTCCTGTACAGTGTATACAATAGATGTGTGCCTTATAAGGACCAAGGAAATTGTATTTAACATTTTCATTTTGCTGTGAGCAAGAGTTAGGATCATCATCATCAGTTTTATGTCACTTTCCCTTCCTGACAATGAGTGTAAATGAGTTTTCATGTATAATTGGGGATCATCACTTTAAAGCAATTTTTTGTTAGAATTCCTGCCTATTATAGGTCTTTGTGTATACAGAACCTATTCACAATTTCATTAGTGGCATTGCTAGTTTGATATGCAGTAAGAGAACACCAAAATAACGGTCCTAATTACCGTGTAGTTGGAAGACTGCATTCCTTACATACTATGTTAGAGCCAAAAGAAGATGATTGAAAAAAAAACTACTAATAAGATAGCTATATCAAAAGGGAAATTTCTATAAAATTGTTTAGAAATGTTAGAGGGAGACAATAGATCTTACCTACCAGGGCTTCAAACTAAGGTGCTCATATTATTTGCACCATCACCAGTAAAGAAAATACAATAAGGCTGAAGTACATATGCCAGAAATATTCTGCCAATAAGCAAAGCTTCAACAAAGGTAAGATGGCCATGTTAAGTACATTCAATGGAATTAGAAACATGAAACATTGGCATCCTGTTGTCTCAATTTGAACTATTCACATTTGGCTTTATATTTTTCATAGTTCCCCAAATCTTAACCTTTTTACCCCCAAAGGACGTACTGGTACGTTTCACAAAACTTATCCCTTTACCCCCATGGACGTACCGGTACGTTCTTGTAAAAAACTGCTATTTAAATTTTATTTGCATATTTTTGATAATTTTTTGAAAAACTTCGGGCATTTTCCAAGAGAATGAGACCAACCTGACTTCTCTATGACAAAAATTAAGGCTGTTAGAGCAATTTAAAAAATATATACTGCAAAATGTACTTGAAAAAAATTAACCCCTGGGGGATAAGGGTTGGAAATTTCCAAATAGCCTGGGGGTAAAAGGGTTAACATGCAGTACTGTACAGCAGTAAAGAAGGAATAATCTGCTTATACAAAACTATAAAAATAAACGTACACCGAGTACAAAAGAGCACCACTGCTATGATCAAAGGCAACCAAATGGGCTGGTTGCCACAAAAGGTTAACATTCAAAGCAAGTTCCCATAGGGCAATGTCCATAAATTTGTGGAGGGAAATCAAAAGCGCAACCAATATCCATACGTCAACTATAAAATAATTATGATTACTGTACTACATAAAGACAATATTAGTCACAACAGTTACACCAATGATACAAAGTGATTAGAACATCAGCATCAAAGTCTTGGCAAACAAGACCATTTGACAATTTTAGTAAAGGGGATAAAGGGACTTCCAGTTATGAGTAAAGTGACAGGATCACCTCAACTGAATATTTGTGCAGGGAAGGAAAAGAAAATTGTTCAGGCAGGAGAAATAAAAAAAAGGTGTTTTACACTTATGATGTACCAAATCCCATAAACTGAAAATAAAACAAACCGTAAGAAAACTCCGCACCAGTAACTTGTTTATATGACGGAGGAGCAGAGGCTCTTGCATTGGCAGCCTGTCTGAAGAGATGTACGGTAATTATTTGCAAGGGGGCGATGTGAAAAAATTGCAATTTTCCATAAAACATGCATCTAGTAAAGTAATGAACCACACTAACAATTAATGGCAAGACACAAACCCCTAAGTGCTCTTGTTATTCAGTTTTTAAGTTGAAAGTACTGCGGCCCTAAGGTCAACATACATTAGGGCAAGGAGCTGTGTAACCTTGTAAAGGTGCAATGGCCTAAACCTATCATAAGACTGTACGGGGTTGGTGTTGGAATCTCTATACAGTAACCTTTTGGAGCTATAGGCTTATGGATGGCACTAATCAAACGCACGACTTGCTTCAGGACAGACCCATTGATCAACGGATGCCCGGGCACATCCGGACTCGGAACGAAAACGCACATGGTCAAGAAAACAACAAACGTAAATCCCTTAGAATAGCGACAATTAATCTCAGTACCTTACGAGAAAAGGAGGAAGAAATAGTGATGATGATGCAGGAGAGGAAAATAGATATTTTGGGAATACTGTATGTGAAACTCGTTTACCGGGAGAAGGCACAAAACTTTTGTTAAATCAATTTCGACTGACATGATTGAAAAGCCTACCTGCCTTCTAGGAGAAATGCGAAAGTACTGTATTCCTTATGCCGTGACATCACAAGTCAGTGGGGAGGAAGGTGGGCATGTATATGAACATCAGGCAAGTACTGTACAGTAAAGAAATAACACATTTTACCATCAAAACTATGTTTATTTCTATGAACCTCCCCTGATGTTCATATTGCTGCTGACTCCCACACAGTGATGCAGGCAGGATACTAGTGAAGGAAAGAAATAGGTAAAAAATTAAAATAAAATGTTGTATAACACAAATGAAATTCTAGACTTAACTGGTCTAGATTGAGGGAAACGAACAATTTCAAAATACAGCTTTAAAAACAGTACTCCAGATTGTTCATCTAGGGGTACAGTACTTGAAGTAATTCAAAAATAGGAAAATTATAAATCAATCGAAATAGAAAAAATTAAAAGACAGCATTACCAGCAGCTAATACAGGATCAAGAGCCCCGCAATACGATAAGAAAGCCAGGATCCTTCAAGACAATCTTCAGCAAACACCAAAATGCTAGCAATTAGACTGCCAATAAAATTCTTTCCATAGAATCATTTCCGCTAAAACCAAGATACTGTATGTAAGTATACTCCTAATATCCTGAACCTTAATCGTCAAAGCTTTTATAATATTTAGATCCAATTCTTGGTGAGTTTCTGTAGCTAAACTTGTAACATTGCATTTAAAGACAGGAAAAATTTTAATTCTAATTCAAACCACAAACACTAATTGTAATGTTTATACTATAGTTTGTCCAAAAACTATTGAACGGCTCTTGTTGGACAAATAAGTCAATTTCTAATTAAATACCATCAACCATTTCAGACTTTGTCTTAATATAATTTTGCTCTGAAGAAATGAATAAGAAAAAATCATCCTTTGCTCCCGAAGATCACTGTGAAAGCTAGCGGTTGCAAATGCACTCCTCACCATGGTTATTAAAAACACAGTACTAGGTGGCGACTAAAATCGAGAAAATACTTGAATGTCCGTGGAGAATCCTGAACACCTAAACCCAACTGCCTACAGATTGATGATATGGAGGGAGAGGGACAGTAATTCAACCCATGGAGCACTACCTGACCCTAGTGAACACCCACCTTCTGAAGTGTCCCTTAACAGAAAGGAGTGGTCCACCTTAAATAGAGCAAGACCCATGATTAGGGAAACAGGAGATGGACTTCAGAAATAGGGCTATGTCACCAATGCTGAATGCCCGAGGTGAATCACCCCAGACCATCTACTACATCCGCTACTGCCCACTGGGACCTGCATGTTCTGATGTGGATCTACAGGAAGTAAATGTCAGAGCCATACGTAAAATACACGAGTGGCGCGATAAGATATAAATGAATGAGTACAGTACTGTACTATCTCCATGCATAACTCTAACAAACCCAAAGGAACACCACATTAAATGCAAAAACCTTATAATCTGGAAGGGGATCAGTCTTACAATTGCCGAGTCAACAAAGAAATTGAAAGACAAAGAGCCCATAATGCTTCGCTTCCTGCCATTAGCGGTTAATCTCTCATTACTTTACTAGACACATGTCTATTGAAAGGAAAGAAAATGGAATCATTTTAAAACCTTGGGGTAAATATTAATAAACTGAAGACGCAACAGATATTAGGCTAGGTCACTATCAGGCGCTAGTAGACGGTCACGGAAAACTTATATCCGCACGACGAATATGTTGTCAGGATGTATGGTCATTATGAATAATGGGTTGTATACATTTAGCCATCCTTCCCCTCGTCTAGGAGGATGGAAGAGAAACTTCTAAATAAAACTTATATGTAGAAAATTTGCTTGATTGTGTGGCTTCCATACATCTAGCGTAAGATCCAGTACATACTCAAGCATGTGCTGAACCCCGAGAAAGAGGAATTAAGAACATGTAGAAGAACCAGTCGATTACCTCTCAGTCTAAACTTAAATTCCCATCGCTATGTTATACGACATGTTTCTTTTTACGGGAAGGAGCTAGGTTTGCTACAGGATATGTTTATGAATTGCCACTAGGCAAAGAATACAGTACTAGCATCCTGGGACCTGTAGGTCTATCTCATAGATTATGAGGAGAAACAGTTCTGTCCTTATCCAACTCTAGCCTTCAAGAATTGTGCTCCTGACAGGTTCTTCCCAAGAGCTGGTATAGATCCAAATTATCAGACTTCGTGAGATCGAACCCGGGATGACCCCTTTGCTTCCTTGCCAGACAGCATTCATTTTACTTTGTCTCCTAGCTAGCCAGAGAAGCACATCTGAATGTTCCATGAAGCCAGACAGAATCAGAGTTCTGGGATCTTTTCTCCTATTTTTAATGTTGCTCTAGAAAGAGATGTTGTGTCTTCTCAATGGGAAGGCAGGGAGGGATGAGATGGAGGAGGACTTCAAGTGATGAACGGCCAAGTTATAAGTCCTGACCACAAAATCCTGAACCAAGGTAATGGAGATTTTTCAACCTCCAGAATGACTTGTGACACTGGCAAAGATATGCCGGTTCCTACTTGCTTCGTCAAGGCTAGACTAGTAAAGGACAGTCTAGAGTGTCAAAGTCGTATCTGCTGCCAGCCACCCGGGTTTGAGCAGTATCACTTGAAACCTTCGACATTGTGAAAGGTTGCCAGCGGCTTGAGGTTCCCACAAAGTCACGAGTCCAAACGATTCTTGAAACAAGTAAAGACGCAAGTCCTAATTGCAAACCTGCATCAAGGCCTGAGCGACATCCATCACTACAAAGATTGAGGAACTTTCTCGACAAAGGAGAAAAAGAAAACAGCAGACTCAATTGCCATTAGTGTGTAGCTATTTGGGAGAGATCAGGGTCATGCTTTCCCAAATATCATCTACAGACTGCGGAGTAATAAGCGAAAAAGGAAAATGGGCAGTAAGGAGAAAGCATTTAGAATTTCCATGAAGGTGTCCTCGAACACTGACAAAAGACTGGAACTGGGGAACAGAAGAAGTATTTTGTTTAGCTGAATAACGAGCCGGTCGAGAAATGGTGAAGACCTGGATTAAGAAGCCTTTCTGCCAAGCAATGATATAAGGATCACAATGGATTCTTCACCAAGTAGGTTGAGAAGCAGGTGCGCTCCTTTTGTAAATCACTTCCCTTAGATGGAAAAAAACTCATGTAGCCATGTCATCCCTCCTCCGATACATTAGATTCTTGGAGGAGAGGAAATTTCTTAGCATAATATAACTCATCGTGCCACTACCAGGTAGATCGTCCCATGTTCGTGATGCCACCTAACCCGAAGGTATGAAGAATGCTGGTTGTTAACCAGTAAAGCTTCGGAAATTATCGGTGTCAATGCTTGGAGGTGGCCGTGCAGGACTAACCTTCTCGTCGACAAAGGGATTCTTAGAAGGATTTGTCTTTATCAATCTGGAAGGCAGTGTAGGAACAGAACATTAACTCTGTTGCAGATCGAGACAAGAAAGAAGTCTGTCTTGATGCTGACGAGTCCCCCCTGTAGGAGGGTAGAAAGGAGAGCTCACCGAGACCTGTCGCTTCTGTAGACGAGTCCCGATAGAAAGTGCTCAAAAGAGACTAGCGTAAAAACTTGCATGAACACTAGGGGAGTGGTACCCAGACCAGGTACCAGGATTTCAATTGGTAACTACTTCTCCAAAAACATTCTATGGAGAAAGGCTCCCGTAGAACAGAGAAACGATCCAAGGTTACATATCCTTCAGGTGTATGGTAATGGAGTGGTCTTTATTCCTATGATGGGCCGTACTCTGTTAGCCGTGTCTGTCCGCAATGGTGTCTGAGGAACTATGCACACACACCAAAGACCGGTATCTAGTTCCCCGTCAATTACAATGCTTCATTCTTAAGAGTAAACAAGATCTGGTAGATCACAGGCAGAAAAAAGGTCATCATTCAAGAAATCAATGGCCCCAACACATATACAAAGAACTCCGACAACTAGTAACACATCCTGCCAACAAAAGATTATACATCTCTATGTCCCTCAAGGATTTCCTAAAAATGACCGATGATAATCTCTTAGTCCCGACATTGGCAGAACTCAGTCGACCACCCATGAGCAGTAACTACCACATAAACAACACTGTGTTACCAAGCAACTATGGTTGCCAGAGAATACGACATAAGATTGGAATCAAGAAAGAACACGAGCAACCAAACAGCCTGTGCTATTTTTCATTGAAGGTTTGGGACGGAGGCTCAAAAATGTAATCAAACCCAATTGAATGCTATCAAAAAGCATGCTACAGCAGCCCAACCAAAAAATTGTCAGCAACAGTCAGACTGCTCTTCTCATATAGGAAACAAGTCTGCCTTTCGCTGAATTTACTTCAAGAAACAAAAAATGTCCCTAATTCTGCTGCTTGAGTGATTCCGCACTCCACTAGGTCACTTACGCTGACCACAGATACACAGCGGTGGGGACAGGAACCGAGCAGGCTACAGCCGCAGACTGTTAGCATTTTTCTGCAAGAAGCTATCTCCAGCAAACAGGAAAACTCCACGTTTAAACAAAGAACTAATGACAATCCAGCATTTAGGGAATAGCAATTTATGGAGCAAATGGATTATCAGCCTTTGATTTAAGCCTTCATAAAAATATAAGTTCTGGTCAGTGCACCAACATGACAAATTCGGAGATAATTTGTATTTTTCCTAACTATACAAACCAGGAATCATATTGATGTGCAGGATCAGAATGAAGAGCCCGTGTGGACCAGAATGTTGGAGCGTGCTGCATCGCGTAGGAGTTTGTTGGCGCGCGCACGGGAGACCATCGGTACCCGGGCGCGAAGAAGATCGTCGGCGCTTGCGCGCATAAGATGATCATTGGCGCTAGAAGATCGTCGGCGCTTACGCGCGTAGGATGATCGTCAGCGCTTGCGCATGAAAGAAGATCGTCGGCGCTTATGCACGTAGGAAGATCGTCAGCGCTTGCGCGCGAAAGAAGATCGTCGGCGCTTACACACGTACGAAGATCGTAGGCGTAAGATCATCGGCGCGCGCGCATTGCTAGTGCGCTAGGATGCAGGGTCAGCTGACAGGACGATCAGGAACAGGGATGTGTCCTTAAAAAGGGGCGGTCATCCTTCGATGAGGACCGTAGGCAGACTGCTTCAGAGTCCAGAGCTGAAGTCCTTCGTTGAAGTGCAAGGTAGAGCTGGAAGATTGGTAGGTCAGCTGGCTCAACACTGGAAGATCTGCTTGATACTCCGAGGAAGGGTCTCTATGAGAGACCTTTCCCGAGAACGGGAGAGGTGCCCTTTGTAGAAGAGACTAGGAGACGCTCGCAGGCTGAATCACTGGTGAGCGCCTGTGCGCTATCTCAGGAAACTCCAACGATGTGCGCTGATGCGCAGGTGAACGCTGATGCGCAGTTCCTGGAACAGGATGTCTCTGGATGGCAGTCTCAGGAACAGCAGGCGAGCGCAAGCGCGCAGGAGAACATTAGCACGCAGGGGATACCTGGCGCTTAAGGGACTTACTCACAATGTGAGAAAGCCCCTTTCCTCCCGAAGGGACCGGTGCCCGTTGGATAACAGGGTGCGAGGGAGCCCAGAGAGTCAGCAGCCAGGAACGGAGACGGCAGGTCTTGGAGATGACTGGTCTAATCAGGAACAATCCTCCGAAGAGGGGTCTCTATGAGTGGCCTCTCTCGCGAACGATAGGTGAACACTTCGTAGAAGAGACTTGAAGACACTGGTGATGGCACCCCTTAGGGCCGTTGGATCAGCAAGCTGACCTATAAGGAGCAATCCTCCGAAGAGGAGTCCTTAAGGGTGGCCTCCCTCATGAACGAGAGAGATCACCAGACTGATCCTGCAGCTGCTCAGCCCTTTGAGCAAAGCTGCAGGTGCGACCGCGCAGCCCCAAGAGCATAGCCACCTGAAGGTTCATGCCCCCAGCCTTGCAACCACTCAGCTCCTTGAGCATGGTTACAAGTGCGGTCGCTCAGCACCAAGAGCATAACTGGCTGAGGACCAGGAAAACCCATCCAGGAATATTAAGGTATGAGAAGTTCCCCCTCTGCAGAGGGAAGCTCTCACACCCGGGAAGGGAACCTCCCTCGGAAGGAAAGTTACCTACCCCTGGAGGCAAACCTCCTTAGCGTTCTAAGATGAACTGAAGAGCTGACAGTTGTCACGGGAGGACTTCTAAGAGAAGGGATAACGCCCATGACGATGTCCTAAAGAGACGGCAGCGACAGCAGACTCCCCAGGCACAAACAGAACAGCTCTACTTCGTTGGCACACTTTAGTCAAACCAAGAAAAAAAAACTGCATAGTTAACTGGGAAAATAAAGTTAAATAATTATTTAACAGAAATTCCCCCGGGAGGAACTCCGAAGAGTAACCCGAGGGAAAAGCAAAACAAAAGAATTAAAAATTAAGTATGCGCCCTCCTCCCCCAATGACATTCACGGGAGAAGGGGGAGGAGGAGAACTGTAACAAAAACAGAATTATAACTGAATATTAATTATGTAATTCATCTAAGAATGATCACAAATAGTATGAACCACTGACCCCCAAAGGGAAGTGTTCTCCACAGAGAAGCTGAAAAGTTTACAAAAAAAAAAAAAAAAATACCATTAGATTTCATTAAAAATAATTTAGACAAATAAACGGAATAGCAACCCAACTCGCAATGGGAAAGGAGCTTCCGTAATAGTACGTAGTAGTAGTAGTAGTAGTAAGGGGTGAACGACCTCGAGTAGAGAGAGAGAGACCGTAGGCAATAAAAACCCCACATTCCCTTCGCTGAGAATCCAAGTTCCCCGTAGGAAAGGAGGAACAGCGAAGACAATAGATGAATGAATAAAGTCCAGCGATGACGATCCCCACGGCGGCCGAGTTAATGGAAAAGCCGAAGGAAAAACCGATGGACCAAGAGGGAGAGGCCGTACCCCACAACGGAACCGAGGTGGCCTAGCACTAAGCCGGTGACGTTGTCGTACACTGCACACACAGCACAAACACTGAAACGAAAACTTACTACATTTCTATACAGAAATATATACATAAACAAAAAGAATGTTTATATATATATCGCAAGTATAAGAAAAAGTAAGTAAAAAGACAAAAAGCATTAATGGCTGTCAAAGAGGCGAGGGTGAAAGCGGACACGTCCGATCACCACCTGAGCCAAAGTAAAAGTGGGCTTACCACACAGGTGTGTGTGAGGGGGGAGGGTAGCTAACTACCCTCCCTACCCCCCCCCCCCCACCTAGCGGTGGGGTAGAAAACCCTCGTTAAAATTCTAATGGCTCGTCCTCTCAGCTACGCCGAAAGTAACACCCACTTTAAATAGCGTGGTTTGTATTCCAGTTACGGAACAAAAAAGTAATCATTAACAACACAGGAATATTGTACAGTACTGTCATTACTAATAATACGAGAGCACCATTAAGAACATTGTACAAAACAGCATCTTCTCAGTACAAACATTGCATATAATATATAATAACATATAATAACTATAATAAAACCCTATGATCTTATATACTTTGATAATTTCTCCACTTTCCTGAATCTTGTGTCGTATTTTCCTTTGGATAATTGCCATGTCTATTAGAGGAATTTTATCATATAGGCTAGACTAGACTGGTTAATTGCATTAGAAAAATTAAAATATTTTATTTTGGTTATTCATTACTTCTCTCGTAGTGTATTTCCTTATTTCCTTTCTCACTGGACTATTTTTTCCTGCTGAAGCACTTGGACTTATAGCATTCTGCCTTTCCAACAAGGGTAGTAGCTTAGCAAGTAATGATAATAATAATAATAAAAATAATAATAATAATAACGATAATAATAATAATAATAATAATAATGTTAGGAGTGGATACCAGGGTGTATGTATCATAGCGGCCACCTGTATGTATTATTATGGTTAACTTAGAATACGGCAGTGTAAGGGGTGGTCGCAGGGGGGCGTCAGCCCCCCTGTTAGGTAAATAGGTAAGGACACGGCATGTAGGTTAGGTTAAAAAGTTTAGGATAGTTGATGTCCATTTTTAATCCACGCGGGAGGAACTGGCCGCTGATATGCAAAGGCTCCGAGTTTGGGATCGAGGTTAAGGTTGTTATGTGGGGGTGGTCGGGAACAAGGTCTCCGACTAAATAAAGTTGGGTTAATAGGTTGTGTTGCTTTCAATTGAGACTGTGTTTTATAAGACTGCTATTATGTTAAATGTTTTCTATTAATGTATCATGAAAAAGAAATATAAGAAAAGCTAGGATGAAGTTGTATGATTTGAGTTTCTCTGTCTAAATTGGTTTATTTTTACTTTCCTTCAGATACTTGAATGTAAGATGAATGTGAATAATGATTATTTATAGTGTAGATAATCTTTCTTGATATACTGTACAGCATTTAGAAACTACACACAATTTGAATTTAATTGTAACCCATGGGAGATTCCTTGAAATATTAAGCACAAAGTAAATTTCAATAATCGACTTGTAAAAAATTCATAGGTTAACCCCCTGAGATGCTGATAAAGTTTAGAAAACAATAACCTTTAAAATCTGTCAAAGTTTGGTATTATCTTCCATTCAGCAGTATTGTACAAAATTGCATTCTACCAGTATCTGGGCATATCATGTGGTCTTGACTTATTCATTTACAGTAACATACTGTACGAGACATAGTAACAGGATTCGTCGTTAATGGGAATTTCGGGTGGCAATAAAAAGTTCGATGATCAGGATGTATAGTAGAGTAGTATTCTTTGTGCTGCCACAAAGATTTGAGCTTATAGTAGACTGTAAGTGAATTAATTTTCTACGATTCGATTATTGAAATTTACGTTATGCTGAATATTTCAGGGAATCTCCCATGGGTTACAATTAAATTCAAATTGCGTCTATTTTCTAAATGCTGTACAGGATATCAAGAAAGATTATCTACACTATAGATAAATAATGATTATTAACATTTATCTTACATTCAAGTATCTGATTAAAGAAAAAATAAACCAATTTAGACAGAGAAACTCAAATCATACACCTTCATCCTAGCTTTTCAAATACATGTCCTTCTTTATTATTATTATTATTATTATTACTTGCTAAGCTACAACCCTTTTTGCAAAAGCAGGATGCTCTAAGCCTAGGGCTCCAATAAGGAAAATAGCTCAGTGAGGATAGAAAAAGAAATATAAAATATTTTAGGAAGAGCAACAAGACTAAAATACAGTAATAGAAATCAATTTACATGATGGCAGTCTTATAAAACACAGTCTCAATTGAAAGCAACACAACCTATTAACCGAACTTTACTTAGTCAGAGACCTTGTTCCCGACCACACCCACATACCAACCTCAACCTCGATCACAAAATCGGAGCCTTTGCATATCAGCGGCCAGTTCCTCCCGTGTGGATTAAAAATAGACATCAACTAACCTAAACTTTTTAACCTAACCTACATGCCGTGACCTTACCTAAAAGGTGGGCTAACGCCCCCTGCGAGCACCCCTTACACTGCCGTATTCTAAGTTAATCATAATAATACATACAGGTGGCCGCTATGATACATATACCCTGGTATCCACTCCTAACATTATTATTATCATTACTATTATTACGGTTATCATTATTATTATTATTATTACTTGCTAAGCTACTACCCTTGTTGGAAAGGCAGGATGCTACAAGCCCAAGGGGCTCCAAGAGGAATAATAGCCCAGTGAGGAAAGAAAACAAGTTAATATACTAGGAAAGTAATGAATAATCAAAATCAAATATTTCAATTTACGAACCCAATTTATCTTATGTAATGAACCCAGTTTAGTCTATATGATATAATTCCTCTAGACATTACAATTATCCAAAGAATACGACAAAAGACGCAGGAGAAAATGTGGAAACTAGAAATGACCCAACTCCATCATCAGATATTTCCTGGAGCCTCTAATCGATTATAGGGTTTTTATTATAGTTAAAAACAAGGCGGTAACCTATTGTCCTGCTATACATACCTTATTTAAGCAAATGGTCCTAAAGAACACCAAAAGAAGGCCAATTTGCCAAACCGCGAAACACACAAACACAACCAAACAAAGAGTAACTCCAAAACAACTTCCTCGTTGCTCTCTCCACAACAACACTGATTGTGGGCACACTACTAGAAGCGTATTATTTGCAATCTGTAAAAAAAAAAAAATTAATTATCATTAATTACCTCCTTCACAGACAGCTTCACAGCTTACATACTTTCGAATACACCACAATTTACTTTGCTTCCATCTTATCAATTCCAATTCTGATATATAATTACCTACAAGGAAAAAAATCACTTTAAGAAAAGCACTTTTAAAAAAGCTTGACTATTCCAATAACCTGTCTGTATTTCTATGTACGAAATTTTGTAAGAAATAAAATATTAGGTATTATCATATACTAAATATGATGTGTATGTATATATGTGTGTTATTGGGAAAGCAAGCATCAAGTCAGACCACAAAACAATCATCTTGCATTCAAGCAAGAGCCATTTTCGACCATTAACAGATAAAATGGTTATATTAACTATAAGATCCAGCTTTCAACTGGTCACATGATAATTGGGTCGTATCATTATGCTGGTTGGAGACATTCATTTTATGTATCAGAAACCATATTTTTTTCATACAAACTACACATAATTATGTATGTTTGGAGTCTTAAATAATACTTACAATATCGTACTTCTCAATGGGGATGCTTAAGAGAAATGAACGAAATTCAAAAGTTAGCCATTGGCCAATTCTAGCCCTCTGAGGAGACAATATTTTAACACTCAGGAACCCAAGATCAGAAACATATAATTACAGATATTACAGATAGTTGCAAAGCTTCTAAGCTTATTCTTATCATTGTTATTAAGTTTATATTACGTGTGCCTTAAATAAATTAATATAGTAATGAGATTCATAATCTTTACTTTTATTCCCTTCTACCTTGAAATTAGATAGGATAACACCTTGCTATTATTAGTTTTGGCAACCTATTGTGGTCAGTTTGGACTTCATATATTCTTTTTTTTTTATATATACAGAGTAAACGTCACATGGTTTCTTCTTCTAGGCAATGTATTCCAGACCACAATATCCTTCTCTCTCTCTCTCTCTCTCTCTCTCTCTCTCTCTCTCTCTCTCTCTCTCTCTCTCTCTCTCATGTAAACCAGTTTCTAACTATATAACTAAATAAGCATTGTAAAACTAGGCACCACACATATTACATAGGCCTACAACTTCACATTTTCATAAACCTTGGATCAGGGCATATAGGCCTATCCGTTAGCAGAGACGCATTATATATATATATATATACTATCTAAGTAGGCCAATGAATGGGGAAACAGCACTTCCCGTAATAAAACTATTTTAGTAAAGATATTTTACTTATTTCACGTTACTTGCGAATTTGCAGTTTAATATCGTCACTCAAGGCTTCTTATTCAACTTTACCAGTAACAAAACCAATTGTTAGAACGCTGTGATTTGCACCAAATTGAACTAAATAATGAATCTCTCTCTCTCTCTCTCTCTCTCTCTCTCTCTCTCTCTCTCTCTCTCTCTCTCTCTCTCTCTCTCTCTCTCATTTCTGGTGGGACCATCTGTCAAAATATAATAAAAGGCCTTTCAAAATTTACTTGCAAGTAACTATAATACCTTTGCATCAGCAACCAAGGTAAGTCAACACTCCAAAATTAAACCATTGTTCTCTAGTCTTAGGTAATGCCATAGCCTTTGTACCATGGTCTTCCACTGTCTTGGGTTTGAGTTCTCTTGCTTGAGGGTACACTCGGGCACACTGTTCTATCTCATTTCTCTTCGTCTTGTTTTGTTAAAGTTTTCATAGTTTATCTAGGAAATGTTTATTCACATGTTAGGCCAACAGTTCTTAAAATATTTTATTTTCCCTGTTTCCTTTCCTCACTGGGCTATTTTCTCAGTTGGGGCCACTGGGCTTATAGCATCTTGGTTTTCCAATTAGGGTTGTAGCTTAGCAGGTAATAATAATAATAATAATAATAATAATAATAATAATAATAATAATAATAATAATAAAATGCTTCTGGCTGGTATGGACTTGAACCTACAATACGCCTCTAAGAGTTCGAGTCCTTTTAATAATAATAATAATAATAATAATAATAATAATAATAAAATGCTTCTGGCTGGGATGGACTTGAACCTACAATACGCCTCTAAGAGTTCGAGTCCTTTTAATAATAATAATAATAATAATAATAATAATAATAATAATAATAATAATAATAATAATAATAATAAAATGCTTCTGGCTGGTATGGACTTGAACCTACAATACGCCTCTAAGAGTTCGAGTCCTTTTAATAATAATAATAATAATAATAATAATAATAATAATAATAAAATGCTTCTGGCTGGTATGGACTTGAACCTACAATACGCCTCTAAAGTCATGGGTTCGAGTCTTTTCCATCCAGATGCATTGATCATAAATGAATTTCCAGAGGTTTTACATTTACAAAGGTAGAATTCGATATCAATTGCCTTTGTGGTTGTTAATTATATACATTAGAGTCAAGGTTGTGTGTTTAACTGTACAAAGCAGATGCATAGCACATCCAAAGCAAGAAAAAAAATCATTGGTATATATGTTACAAAGGGAAGCCTCTGTACCATTGAAATATATTTCAAGATATTCAAATACAAAATGAGATTACATAAAACATTTCAACCGATATATTAAATACAATTTAGTGCTTCTAAAATTAAATACATATGAATATTACTTCGATTGTGGGTCTATTCAACTTCTAGGCAGGGAAGAGAGCCTCTTTAGCTCGTACCAGGGTAAAAACCACGACTCAGATGGTCGAATCTCATATCTTTTTGTGGAGATTTTCAACCGAATAATTATTTTAAGGCTACAAGCCTTTCCCAAGCTACCATTCCGTGAGACAAGGACGGTTATTCCACCGAGTTCAGTTGAGTTTCGACCGTATGAGCTCATAGCCACCATAACAATTTTAGCACCTTCTTGCCTTCTAAGCCACGGGTGTTTTTTTTCTAATTTTTTTTTTTAAGTTTAAGGAAAAATGTTCTTAAACGAAATATGGTCTTCAATATATCCGAGACTAATTACAAATAAACAACGACAAATACATTAGTTATAATACATGACGATTACTGTAAAACATTTCGTAAAAGTTGAGTACTTGAACCAACCCAGAAGACTGGAGACTCTCTCTCTCTCTCTCTCTCTCTCTCTCTCAAACCGTCATATTTGAATCAGCTATTCGATATACGGTCGTATGATTGCAATAAGATTAATTTTATATAAATTACCAACCACATGAATATAAAGCCTTATTTCAAAGTTCAAAGTTGCAGAAAATGTTTTTAGGTTGAACAGGCTGACATCAAGTCTCTTTATAGCTATAGGCCTACATGAATTGTTTGTTTTAATATTGTTAGTGTTTGTTTTAAAATATTTACTTTTAATTTTTCATTACTTCTTATATCGTTTATTCATTTCCCTGTTTCCTTTCCTCACTGGGTTATTTTCCCCTGTTGGAGCCCTTGGCCTTATAACTTCTTGCTTTTCCAACTAAGACTGTAGCTTGCTTGGCAAGTAATAATAATAATAACACCCCTCTCCCGAAAAACCGATTTTTTCTGGACATAAGAAAATGAGAAATAATCTCATAGTCACCCCTAAACTGGTTTTCTTTGATGAAACTAACAATAGAAAACGACTTCGACCAATTTTCGAGAGGTAGACTAAAAATATTACACAATTACTAATGAAATTTCTTATTTTTACTATGAACATTTGGCACTTCGCCCAACATGCAATGATATATGTTATACAGGTAGGGTTGCATTGACGACCATGGGGGCGTTATGGAGGCTGGAGATGAATTCTACACGTATCACGGCATTCTGTTAGGGTAGGCCAGAGGAAGACTTGGGGTGTATGTATGATAGCGGCCACCTGTGTGTATTATTATGTCTAACTTAGAATACAGCAGTGTAAGGAGGGTCGCAGGGGGCATTGCCCCGTTAGGTAAGGACAGGGCTTGTAGGTTAGGTTAGGGGGAAAGTTTAGGTTAGTTGATGTCCATTTTTAATGAAAATGTGAGGAACTGGCCACTGATGTACAAAGGCTCCGAAGACTTTTAGCAAAGAAAAAAAAATAAAAAATTGGCAAAAATCAGCTCTACAAAGTGGAGCCTAGCCTTAAGCCACATTAGACACAATGTGATATGTGCAAGTCTAAGAACTGGTGGCCTTTATGGTATGATGAGAAGCAACCCAACACGTTCACTTCCTTAGAATAACAGAGAGAGAGAGAGAGAGAGAGAGAGAGAGAGAGAGAGAGAGAGAGAGAGAGAGAGAGAGAATTCCTACACCATAGTATACCCCATATTTTAAGAATCACGAGAGAGAGAGAGAGAGAGAGAGAGAGAGAGAGAGAGAGAGAGAGAGAGAGAGAGAGTGTCCTATACCTCAGCATACATCAAATATTTTGAGAATCAAGAGAGAGAGAGAGAGAGAGAGAGAGAGAGAGAGAGAGAGAGAGAGAGAGAGATTCCTATATCTCAGCATACATCAAATATTTTGAGAATCACGAGAGAGAGAGAGAGAGAGAGAGAGAGAGAGAGAGAGAGAGAGAGAGAGAGAGAGAGTCCTATACCTCAGCATACATCAAATATTTTGAGAATCACGAGAGAGAGAGAGAGAGAGAGAGAGAGAGAGAGAGAGAGAGATTCTCTTACCACCATAATACCTTAATCATGAAAACAATTGAATGCAAAATTTCTCAGTATCTTTCAACAAATAATTGTCCTTATCATTTACTTCCTGAATATAATAAACTTAGATAAACTTAATTTTTGGCCAATAATTGCAACCATTATCAAATATTTTATTTTGGTTACACTTCTTTCCTTTAAAAATAGTCAATTTTGTTTGGTCACAGGTCTGTGCATCTTCTGTTATCATATCTCATTGAACATTCTTAACCAAATGAGATCTCCATCTGTGTTATGAAAGTGATCAAGAAATTCTACATTAATCATATGTGATTTTCCCTTTCCTCAAGAGGCTGTAGAAACTCCAAGATTAATCACTATGTTCAATACTGTAGTTATTATCCGATTTACCAACTCACTAAATGATTTTGTGAGGATTTTTCAGCCTTATCTGTTCCAGAGAGTCAAGTCTTGATAATGTTTATAAGTATAATTCATACTCTAATTTCCTCCCTAGATAAATAAAAGGCATTCAAAACAAATTGTTTTATTCCCATACTGCATCCAACGAATGTCTCAATTGACGTTAAAAGTGGAAGAATGTAGGTGTTTTTCTTTCTGCATTCTGGAATATGATACATTCCTAAGATATCAGGACTAAGAGAAGGAACTAGTAATAGTTTTGCAATAAAATGAAAATCTGTTTTCAATGTCTACATGTATCAAAGATTCTGCTATCTTGGATTCTATATTTAAATATATCTTTTCCTCTTCACAAAACTCATTAACTTGAACCAAGAGTGATGGAGTACCTGCAAGTACGATATATTTTCCCATGGCGGGCAGGCGCCAAGTGAGTATGCCAGTTGCAGAGAGCAACTGTGATTAGTCTGTACCTCAGGACGCAATAAATCACATGCCTCCACCACCGTGTATCTCTTGTCCCACCTCGACATCCAATATGGCGTAGTAATTTTCAAGGACCTCCGTGACCCTCACCATGCCCTTCCAGCACCGCTCAGCGCAGTCCACCCCAAAGGCCGCATGCCTCGTCATTCCCCGTGGGCTCGTCCCTGCCCTGCAAGAAGCCAGGCAGGCCATGGCGGCACAGCAACAAATGATCCACGTCCTCCGCGACCGGCTTACGACACATGCTACCCCTGCACCTCGTGTCCCTGCGTCCGCAGCCCAGGAGAAGTGTGAAATTGAGCTGAAGCCCGCCGCATTCAGGTACTGGAGGAGGTCGATGGAATGCTGGATCGAATTGTGCAGATTACCACCCCACGAGGTCGTCCACCACATCAGACTATACTGCACGCCCCCTCTGCAACGAGCGCTGGACGCCAGATTCACTTCACAGGAATGAACTAACCTCACCGCTAAGGAAGCCATGGATTTTATTCGTGATATTGTGTTACGCTCTACAAACCGTGCTGTGTTATGGTCAGAGTTTTTCAATGCGATACAAGGCCCAGGAGAAAGTGTTAGTGATTATTTTCTAAAGTGTTCTCAAAAGGCTACCGATTGCAATTTCCAGTGCCCTCAGTGTCAGTGTAATCTAGACGAATATATGTTATTACCTAAGTTAATGGTGGGCCTAAGTGATGAGGCTATGCGTTGCCATGTGTACCAATGTAGCAACGACATCAATAGTGTTAGTCCCCTTAGGGCCGGTTGCTGTGCTTAGGAGGTGGCCCGCGTCGACGCCACTGCGTGCTAATGCAATTGGAGGGAAACTGTTTGCGCGGCCGGCAGCGAGACACCCGAGGCAGATCATCCGAATGCAACCATTGCTGGCACAGGTAGGGGTCCCCCACCAGCTGGCCCCCTCTACTATAGGGCGATTCCTACTAAGCAAACAACGAAATAATGAAATATTCCCCTTCCAAGGTGTTATTACAAGAGTAACACCTCAATTAAGCATAACCAAACCAACTAAACGAGTAAATAGTATAAAGAAAATGACCATTTTACCAAACCTAAAGTGCATTTTTTTTTGGATTTTCCAGCTTTCTCTAACCAAATGCTAAAATATAAGTCCCCGAAGGAAGCTAAAACAAAAGACAGAGAGAGGTAGATACTCAACTTTGACGAAGAAGAAGAAACCATAACACAAAACAATTCTTCAAAAACAGTGAAAAAAGCGCCCACAAAAATCAACCGCACTGTAGCCACCAGCTGCGTACAAAGGGATAGTGAAGCGGGATTGTATAGGAGCACCGGAAGGTGATAGGATGTGTAACGGGTCCCTATTTATCCTTCCCCTTAGTGGATTAGACTGGGTCAGACCTGTTTGGGGTGAAGATACCTATGGTTACCTTAGGATACGTCCCTGATTAAACACGATATCTTCTGATAGTCGTTTCCGGGGGTTGGAACCCCATGATACCTGACGGTAATTCTCTTGTAATATCAATCGCAGAAATATTATACTGTAGAAAGTTGCCAGAAGGAGCTTCCATCAGGACGACATGGCTTGAGCCCAAAAATAGATTTTTCCTACGTCAAAATCTCTTTTATAGAATAGAATATATTAGAATAGTGTCAAGAAGCATGTTTTATCTAGCCTCCTTTGGTAGGAATCGCCTCACACCCAAAAAATAGGGTAGGAATCACATTATAGTAGAATCCTGATGGTAGGAATCACGCTATAGTAGCACCAAAAATTTATCCTTCTTTTACCCTATACAGTAGTTTTTAGCAAAACTGAAAACAAAACATAAGATTTTTTCTTTACAATCATACTCTTAATTTGAATAAGAGTTCAGCTGCTTTTCCAATGATAAAACTTTATTAAAATTGTTATAAGGAAAAACAAATTGATGGTAACTTTCTAGTTGGATAATGACAAAGGTTGCAACAAGTCTTAGATTTAGTGTCCTGTAATCATTACGATTTCATTTGTAAATTTTCTATTATATGACAAGGCGTTTTGAACATTTCTTCATGAAAGGGAAGCCAAATTCTTATTGCATTCTTATCGGTGAATAGCATGAATAGAAATATCAATTCACATATGGCAATCTTGAAGAAGCATTTGCTTTAGATAAAAAAAAGGACCCCAATAGAATTATTTTCTTGACTTTGATGTAATATTTTATATTCTGGATAAGATTATGTGTACCATTACGTCCAAGTACTGTATTAACCCTTTTACCCCCAAAGGACGTACTGGTACGTTTCACAAAACTCATCCCTTTACCCCCATGGACATACCGGTACGTCCTTGCAAAAAAATGCTATAAAATTTTTTATTTTCATATTTTTGATAATTTTTGGGGAAAATTTGGGCATTTTCCAGGAGAATGAGACCAACCTGACCTCTCTAGGACAAAAATTAAGGCTTTTAGAGCAATTTGAAAAAAAATATACTGCAAAATGTGCTGGGAAAAAAATAACCCCTTGGGGGTTAAGGGTTGGAAATTTCCAAAGAGCCTGGGGGTAAAAGGGTTAACTAATTCCATCAAAAGTCATCTTATATCGACAAAATCTGATTTTTCTTCCATTTAGAAAACATATTTTCAAACTTTAAATTTTTCACCCCAATGAGTATTTCTCATGCCTTTCATTTAACATATCTATTATTTCTTGCTTAACAGATTGAGTAAAAGTACTTGCATTAAGTTTCACGGAAGTCATTTCCAAGGATATGATTCTTTTTCTTTCCACAAGTTTTCTTCTAACATGTTTAATAAAAAAACATTGGTATGCATAATAAAACACAAATCTAAAGTAAATGTATCATATTTTCCAATAAACAAATAATATACAATCATAGACAACAGTACTGTATACTGTATAACATTATTGAAGAAATTATTATTATTACTACTACTACTTCCTAAGCTACAACCTTAGTTAAAAAAGCAAGATGCTATAAGCCCAGGGGCCCCAACAAGGAGAATAGCCCAGTGAAGAAAGTTAACAAGGAGTAGCCTTTAAACCTTTAAGAGTACAGATGATGAAATTTTTATATTAAAACAGAAAATGGAATACAGAAAAAACAAAAAGAACTACGGAATATGCATGGTATAAAATTGAAAAATAAATATAAAGAGAAATGAATACACTTGCTATAAAATGTATGATTGGGTACCAAGGCAAGAAGTATGAAGATATGAGAGGTATACGTGAGAAGGGAGTTTCTGAAAACTATACTAAAGAGTGGTACAGGATATGTATGCAGAGGCAGCAACATAAATAAGAATCTTTGATAGAAGTAGAAAAGTGTCTAAGGTGAGAGTTGGTCTACACTAAAGGCAGTCACACTAGCAAAACTTTCATCTAATTTCTTTGACGATCACTTTCTGGTGTCTTCGTCTCATACTCTGAAAATGACAGTGATCAAATTCCACCCACCACTAGCAGACTTTATTGTTTATGCATTTCAAATAATCAAAAGGAATAGAGAGAGATTGGAACAGTTTTTGGTTGAAGAAATAAAGGAGACTGTGGTTGTGTAAATAAGATTATGAATAGACTAGAAGTAAGCTATTCCAACCCTAGTTTGAACTGTTATAGACTTTGTATACAAAATTTCAAATGTGTGAGCACGTCTTCAACCCCTGAATTAAAACAGGACATGCTAACTTAGAAGGAAACCTTTAATATTAACTGTTAAAAGGTATATATACTTGTTTCAACAATGAGGCAGTTTGTTTATAAGTTATGACAACAACATATAAGGTAGGAACATTACCTTATTTTATAATTTGATAAAAATACTCTGAAAAAGTTCACGGACAATTAGCTAGTGTGACAGCACTTTAAGGATTAGCATCTAGTCCCTACACCTTTGACCCTGTGATTAACGTCATCACGTCAGCTATAAGGGAAGCTGAAAGGAAAGTTCACATTCGCTGCAAACACAGTTGTCAGAGGTGTCAAATCAAGGAAATGAAGGAAATAATAAAATGAAAGAGTATATGTATTACAAAGGGTAGACAATAGAAGGAATTGATGAAGGCGCATCAGAAAACTGAACCCTTAATGTAGGGGTAATGGGTGGAAAAGACGACAATGTCAAGGGGTAAACACAAAAAAATATCTTGGTGTAGGAACAAGATTACAGTAAAGTACTGTACTGAACTAACTCTTACTCCAGGAGTTACCCCAGGGTCTACCGCTATTGAGGGCCATAGGAAAATCAAGAACTTAGAAAAGAAAAGAAATCAATTTGGGAGGGATCTCAACAAGGGGAGGAGAAGCATAGATATTCAGGAAATGCAATGTGGCTAGGGAGACCTAACAGCTGTGAGGGATATAAAGTATATGAAGAATTAAAGTAGAAAAAATGAGACATCGGAACAATTAAAGTTGTTTTTAAATTATCTGAATGAAGAAAATAACATGATATTGTAAGATAAAGGGTCTGGTTGAGCTTCCAAAACAAGCGCTTTACTTAAAGTAGGTCATCACAAAGCTGACAAAAGAAGAAGAAATGTGTTGATTCCAGCACAGCGGGAAAACGATACTGTAACAACAATATAAAAGAGAAAGAGATACGGTAGCGTAAAAAAATAAGAGATATAAGACTACCCGAGTTATATAAAGTATTAGAAACAGCTGTAGAAATGGCTGAGGACACCTTGAAAAACTAGAATGTATCAAATCAGCTACTTGCAAGAGCTTGCATGGTAAGTCTAAATAATGGAGTAACTACAGTACTTTACTTGGAAAGTACCATACCAGCACAAAAGTGAGGAAAATATTTTACCATAATTACTATTACTTGCTAAGCTACAACCCAAGTTGGAAAAGCAGGATGCTATAAACCCAAGGGCTCCAACAGGTAAAAATAGCCTATTGAGGAAAGGAAATAAGAAAATGAACCACAAGAGAAGTTTAGGAACAATAACAGTAAAACAAATGTTCACATATTAACTGTAAAAACTTCAAAATTCAAAATAACAATAGGGAGGGAAAATAAAATAGAATAGTGTGCCCAAATGTACCCTCAAACAAGAGAACTCTAACCCAAGACAGTGGAAAACCATGGTACAGAGTCTATGGCACTACCCAAGACTAGATAACAAAGCTTTTATTTTAGAGTGTCTTTCTCCTAAAAAACTGCTTACCATAGTTAGAGTGTCTCTTCTACCATTACCAAGAGGGATGTAGCCACTGAACAATTACAATGCAGTAGTTAGCCTCTTCAGTGAAGAATAATTGTTTGGTAATTTCAGGGTTGTCAAGTGTATAAGGAAAGAGAAGAATGTGTAAAGATTAGGCCAGTCTATTCTGTGTATGTATAGGCAAAGGAGAAATGAGCCGTAACCAGAGCGAGAGATCCAATGTTGTACTGTCTGGCTAGTCAAAGGACCCAATAACTCTCAAGTGGTATTATCTTAATGGGTGGATGGTGCCTTGGCCAATCTATTACCTATTTGTCAAGAAAAATGAGAAACATCTAAGATTTTAACACAAGATCCATACTTCAAACATACCAAGGGCGAGTAATGTAAAAGAACAAAAGGCTAAGAATACCTGTCGAGAAATTACTGAATGAAGAGAACCCTAAAAGAATAACAGAATATGGCAACCCGCAAGCAAGACAAGTTTCAGATATAGGTAGAGATGAGATGAAAAGAGCATGAGATACAATGCAAAGGAGAGAAAGGCAGCAGGAACTGATGGTATACCAGTTTGGGTAGAGAAATATTTGTGAAGTGAGGCCAGATGTCTAAGACAGAAAACTGCAATAAGAATGGATTCAATTAGGCTTATGCCTGGTAGATATACTGCATGTAATTTATGCATTAAGAGAGAAAACAGAATATAGAGAAAAACAGAAAGGACTACACCTGCTATAAAGCGTATGAGTACCAAGGCAAGAAGTATGAAGAAATCTGGGACACATTGGAGTTTCTGAATATTGTTAAAAACTGGTACAGAATATGTATGCAGAGGCAGCCAAACAAACAAGCAACTCTGGCAGAAGTGCAGGAAAGTTTAAGGTGAGAGTTGGTCTACACTATGGATTATCTTCAAGTCCCTAAATCTTTGACCTCGTGATTACCGTCGTCACATCAGATATAAGGAAGGTGGTCTCTCTGAGTGTGCTGTTTGCTGACGACATTGCTCTGTTTGGAATTAACATAACACTAGGTGAGAATGTGGTCAAAATAATGGAAGATCATAGGAATACATGTATAGAAAAAGGGTGAAATAATGTATGACAAAAACTAAGAAAAACAAAAATGGAGAAACAGAAAGGGTGAGTGAATAAAACGTATTATTGGTTTAGATAAATTGCCACTGGCAAAGAAGGAAAAGAAAGATAGAAAATGATAGAATGAAAAAAAAGCAAAGACATTGGGGTATGCTGATTATGCATATACAGTATTGTAGAGAGGATGTCAAGAAATGTAAATAGAGAATGGTTTAAAAAAAAGCTAATAGTACAGTCTTGCAAAAAGAAATACTGTATAGAATAAAAATTGTTTCCTTTCTCTCTGTTAAGGATATAAGTTCTTGCGTGTTAAGACTTTAAAAATCCTGATTGCATATGATCAATGGGGAAAAAGTATTTCCCAAACTAATAATGGATTGACTTGAGGGTGAATTATTAGATATTGCTATTAAATGGACTACAATCTGAAGAAGCTATGAAGAAATGTGCATGGAAGATGAAAAATCATGAGATGGTGCATCAAGAAGAGGAAGTTGTGTATTATTGCATCATAAAGACACAGATGAATTATTGTGAGCGACTGAGCAAAGTAAAGTGATAGATAGCACAAGAACGAATGGATTTGAAAAAGCAAGAAAGAAAGATAATGTAACTGTAAAAACAAATGCTTATGGAATGGAGATTAGACAGGAAGCCTTTACTGGATGAAGATATATATGAAACCTACTTAAGAAGTTTCTAGCAGCCATTCCAGGAAATCAAGATTTGCAAATTATTGCCTCAAAAAGGACAATGTGTCAGAGATTGTGTAGGATTATGAATTTCAAGTGAATGTGAATGCAAAGAATGAAGGGAGTAAGTAGAAAGAACAAGTCTCAATTTTCAAGGCCTATAAGGATGTACGGATGACTCCAACAGTATAATCACGAAGTGAATGTCATCATTAACTTAGAATATTACAGGAGGTACTTAAGAGAGTAGGGAATGGTAGCAAACCGTAAACTGAACATAATTGGGCGAAACTACAGAAGTGGGAAAATAAATTCTGAAAGAATGTCATGTACAGTTCAGAATAAAAGAAGAAACAAGACTGGATAAAATGGCTTTATATTGTATCAAATAGGGGCTACACTTGCTAAATATGTGATTTAGTGTAGTGTCTGTTGAATACTGATTTAAAAAAAGACTACTAGGCAAGTGCATATGCACACTTCAATTGATAAAAATAGTACTGTAGTCTACATGTTTGTTTGATTTTGGTCCCTGTACTTCATACAAAAAGCAACAAAAAAGCTTTCTTTAAAATGAACTAAGAAGAAAAAGTACATAAATAAGAGGAGAAGATGATACAACATATTTGTAGAATTGAGAAGGAAATACACAAAGTACCAAAGCAAGAAACAGATGGAAATTAAGAAGGCAGAAGTTACCACAAAGTCTTGTTTAGATATAACCGTTACTTTAATCTAACATAATATTTAGAATGAAGAGTGTATTTGAGAAAAAAAATAGAGTATTAGAGAGAACTTTAGATGCAGTTAGAGGAGAAAGGGAGGTTGAAAAGACACTAAAATAATGTCTAGAGTCATCAATATCCTCCAACAAAGAGAATATTCAATGACTAGGAAAAAGCATATGACTGTGTATCAAGGTAAAAAGTATGGAGATGTATGAGAGAAAGGGTTCTTTCTGAAAAATATGTTTTAAGTGTAACAGGATATGCATGCAGAAGAAATAAGCAAAATGCGTGAGCGATGATCAAAGAAATATAGGAAATGAAATACTATTGAATCAGAAATTCAAGTGAGAAGACGGAAGTGTGTGAACAAAAAATTCTGGATAAATGTCATGTAAAGTTTAGAAAGGTGAAATTAAACTGAATGGAAGGTCTTCTGCAATACCTTATAGGGACTATATATGAAATGTGGTTTGTTTTCCAATGTCTGTATTATGCTAATTTGTACTGGCATGGAAAATGAGCACGTGTGGACGTGCGTGGCTCAATTAACGGCTAGGGACCATAGTGTATATATATGGTTGATTCTGATCCTTACAACTGACAAGCAACTTTGTAAGGAACAAATCAAAGGAAACTTATCTAGTTAAGACAAAGAGATTATACAACATATTTGTAGAATTTCAGAAGGTAAGTTACAGGTACCACAGGAAGTGATGGCTGGACATCACAAAGACTGAACACAATAGCAGGTGTAGAAGAAACATGAGAAAAATTTTGCACTACCAATAATGGCAACGGAGTATTTAGCATGATAATGGAGAAGGAAAAAACAAACCCACAAAAAAAGGAGGCTGCTGGAAACTAGAACAGAAGAGTAGTAAAGTTTATATTAATTTTTCTGCCAAAAAGGACTGAGGATTAGTAAATCACTAAACAGTTGACATTTTCAGACCATATCAATTCTACACAAGGGTATTTGGAATTGAGTGATGCTATGCTATAGAGATTTTAAGATTTGAAAGATGAATGTGGAAAAATGGGCAAAATTATAGGAATAGGTGTTGAAGCTAGAGCAGACTAGGAGAGAGACCTGAAACATAAGCAGTCAGCTACTGGGATATTGAAAAAAGTGGGTTGAAAGATTTAAATTATTGCAAATGCTGAAAACATAATTGGAAGGAATTAAAACTGATAAAACAACAGGAAACCAAGACTGCCCAACTGAGGACCTGAATAACTTCTAAACATTCATGTTTAGCCAGAAGGCAGAAAAAAGAAATTCATCAGGCACAAGAATGGGGGAGAATTAACTGTTGAAAAGATAACCGCAATAGCAGCAGATGAAAAAATATGGAAAACAACGAGAGAGGGAAACATAAGGACGTTAGTTTGCAAAGGCCAAAATGAATGAAAACGGGTGGGAAATTATTTTAAAGGAAGAACAAATAAAACCACAATTGTGTAAGAATAGCTTACATTGCACAGGTAATTACAAAGGAGGGACAAAGGGTAATCTTGCACATGAGAAAAAACTGTATTCTGGATGCCAAACCTAAGCTTTTATAATAAGTGTAGTTGATTTTTGATGGTTTAAACAAACCCATAAGATATGAAATTGAACGTTAAAAGTATATCTCGAGGAGTGATATGCAAATGGTAGATATGTTCATATATACTGGTACTATTAAGAAAGAAATAGATGACCTTTTAGAAGAAGAGTATGAAGGTGCAAGTACAAGTGTTATAGAGAGGTAAAGCGAACTTTGGCCAACTGGAAGTAAAGAAGTCTACACAAGCAAAAATGCTATGCAACAACTGTGGATTATGAGGATACAAAAACAAGAATATGAAGTCCCTAGAGAGAGTAGACATACAGAAAAAGAAATGAATTGAAGATAAAATATTGAAGACCAAATTTGTTTTAGTGTAAATAAACTTAACAGAAAACCCACAAGAAAGAATAGATAAGAGTAAAAAGGGGTTATTAGAAGAAGTAAGAGGTAAGTGGGAGGCACTTCTGGAAGGGGGCCAGAGAACAGACAGGAGAAATTTTAGGAAAAAAATAGAAATAATAGCCATTACTAAACATCACCCATCACCTGCTAAGGAAGAGGAATGTCAACCAAAATTTTTTTGGAGAGAAAATGAAAACAAAGTATAATCAGAAATGAAGAAAAACAGTTTGCCTATAGAGTATATAGGCCTATACCATATAGCAAAGTTTAGTTAATAAGACTAATAATGCTTGAAAATAAACCCTTAAGTGAGACATTTTTTTAAACAAAAGAGTATGCCTATTACTACGGAATCCTAACTTGCCGCCGGTGACAAAAGTTGAACAGTTTTCTAAAACTACCAGGAAAGTTAATATAAGCTTACACAGCAACATTGCAACCAACCAGGTGTAGGAATAGACTACATAATAGCTAACTAAGACAAGTTGTCACTGGGTACCAATGCTTTGTACCTATTCAAATGTTGAACCTAAGTTTGATTAATATAAATGGAAGTCGACTTACAAAATCAGGAAGAGGAAAAGGATGATCCGAGAAAAATGGAATCAGAATATTCAGGATTTCACTGCCTGAAATAGCATAAAAGGCCTATGAAATGGCCAAGTATTTGAAAGAAAAAAATGAAAAAGAAATATTAACAGAATAAGACATTGAAAAAAACTAAAGAAATGCTACCCTAACCTAACCTAACCTAACCAAATCAGAAATAGGATAAAAGGCTTATGAAATGGCCAAGTATTTGAAAGAAGAAAATGAAAAAGAAATATTAACAGAATAAGACATTGAAAAAACTAAAGAAATGCTAGCCTAACCTAACCTAACCTAACCCCTCTAATCTAAGAAAACCTAACATTTGACAACGACCTGAACAAGTAAAATACTCTAATTGGAAATCAGAGGGACCAAGAGACTACTAAACAATACTATATTTATCCCAAAAAGCTTAAAAGGAACACTTGGGAATATTTCAAATGCAAAACATCCAACCTGACAAATACAAGGAAACAAAATAATGAAATTTAAGAATACAGATGAGATGTAGAATTATGAGAATTATTGTATGTTATATCTACACTGCATCCATTATCCATAAATGTATTTTTACCTTATTTAATTTTACTTTTGACTCAAGTACATCATCATATCTACCTGAACACCCATTTCTTCTCAGAAATAATTTTCATTTATTCATTACACGTTTTTCTCCCAATCTTGTGGGTTTAACCAATTATTATTATTATCATTACTTGCTAACCTACAACCCTAGTTGGAAAATGAGGATGCTATAAGCCCAGGATCCCCAACAGAAAATAGCCCAGTGAGGAAAGGAAACAAGGAAACAATATTTTAAGAACAGTAACTAAATTAAAATAAATATTTCCTGTATAAACTATAAAAACTTTAACAAAACAAGAAAAAGAGAAAATAGATAGAATAGTGTACCCGAGTGTACCCTCAAGCAAGAGAATTTGTACTCTCGTTTACCTGAATCAACCCAACTCCATTCATGTTTCCTGAACCTCCAACATTTCCATGCTTCACCAAGGAGACAAGACAGAAATGAATGAAGGAGGAGAATTCTTGGTATATTTGCAGTGGCCTTTGATAAAACAAACAATAGTAATTTCTGTGGTGAAAGAGAATCAACTAGTGAAAGATTGCAAAACAAAACAGGCGTAAGAGTTATGTAACACAGCTTAATGGTGTCAAATGTTTTGTTAAGACTAGTTGATAAAGTAGAAAAGATAGGACAGCCAAAGATAAAGAGGGAGAGGTTATGAGATCAAGAGATAAGAGATTGAAAGAATGGGTTTGTTATAACATTAAATTAGCAGACGACATAGATGCACGCTATAGAAAATATGATGACGATCCTTAGAACCAAAAAGTAATTTTTGGGCGAGTCATTTGGTAGAGGACCACCAAATGATAAGTAGAGCATAATATACAGGAAAAGATAGATAGGAAAAAAGTAGGAGTGATTATTATGATAATAATAAATCAAAAGAAAAATTTATTGGCTTAGAAAAGTGCAAAAGGAAAAAAAAAGGTTGTGGTAAGAGCAAAGGTAATTGGTATACGAGTTGTATAAAAAGATGAAAAGATCAATAGATTATACACAATAGTATAAACACAATCATAAAGAAACTTAAAATTGGACGAACACCAAACAGATAAAGAACAGAAGAGCTTGTCAAAATGAACAGAATATAAGAATGACATGAAAGGGATAATTGTTGGAAGTTATTCAATGAAGAGAACCCTAAAAGAATAACAGATAAGTAGGACAAGTTAGATATATAAACAAAAATGAGATTTGGAGATTAATAAGATCAAATGTAAAGGAGAGAAAGGTAGCACGAACTGATGGTACAGCAGTTGAGGTGTGAGAATATTTAGAGAGTGAAGGGATTGATGTGTAACCTTTATTACCAAGAGCGAATACCACAGGAAGAAACGACGACTGGTTCCCAAAAAAGTGAGATTCACATGTCTGCTCTAATTAGCGAGGTAAAATGGATATCATACACAACAAAGATTTATGAAAAAATTATCAAAGACAGAATAAGGAAACTGCTATAAGGGTAGAGAAGATACAATTTATGCATTAAGACAGTAAATGGAATAAAGATGAAAGCAGAAATGACTAAGGACTATTCGTGATTTAAAAATGGAAAAATATAGAGAAAAACAGAAAGGGCTATATAACTTGGTACCAAGGAAAGAACTATGATGATATATGCGAGAGGAGGGAAGTTTCTGAAAATGATGCTAAAGATTGGTAAGGATATGTATGCAGACGCAGCCACTCGAATAAGAACCTCTGGCAAAAGGATAAAAAATTTCAAGGAAAGTGTGTCTACACTAGGGATTACTAGGGATTAGCTGTTATTCCCTAAAGCTTTGATCTTGTAAGGTTGTCATGATAGATAAAAGGGAGACAAAGGAGAGTCCACCTTTGCCACAATTCCAAAGAAGTCAGGAGTATCTATTCTAAGAAACAAGAAAATACAAGTCTGACATTTGAGTAGGAAAAAAGTGAAACAAGTAGTAACAGAGTAATAGACTAGCAGCTCAGATTTGTTTGGTTATATGAACTAGGTACTATCTAAAAATGGAAATAAATGTGGGGTTATCTAATGTCTAATAAAGGGAGTCTGCCAGGGTGGCATTGCTGTAAAGGGATGTCAAACGCCCTTAAGAATTTCATGCATAAGGAAGGTTGAAGTAAGGCTAATCTTATCTGATACTTTTAGAGTTTGAAACCTCATTCCTGTAAACTTCTTGAGGCTGTTGGTTTATGTGTGTATTATAAAAATGACTATGCCATGATTCCCTGGAGGGGATGAGAGGGAGATTTCTTGATTTAACTAAATTCAATATTTGGGATAATAACAATGATGAAGGTTGGAATAAATATACTGAAATTAAAAGGCATATATGAAATAAAAACAGGAAGCTATGAGGTGTGCTTTATATGACAATAAATAGTGGAAAGAGAAAGCTTGTACAGTACTATAGAGTACAGTATTTGAATACGATGACTGAGTGGAAACATTAAAAATATTCTGCCGTAGAAACTAAAATAAAGTAGAGTTCCAACACTTCGCACTTAGTAATTCAGTTAATCCTGGAACTATTGCTATGGAGGGACCATCAAGAAATCTAGAACTTAGAAAAGAGATGACGACAATTTAGGAGGGATCTCAACACAACAAAGAAAAGTGTAATTATTTATGGAAACAATGTGGTTAAAGAGGAATAAAAAGTATATAAAGGATGAATAAAATAAAAGACATTGGAACAATAAATGGAGTTGTTTTTAAACCATCTGAATAAAGAAAATGACTTGATTCTGTATGATAAAAAAACTGGCAGAAAATAAAACTACATTTCAGCAGGCTAAAAGGGCTGCCAAAAAAAAGATATTTATTAAAAATAGGTCATAAAAAAGCTGATTAAAACCAGAACAAGAAATTTGTAGATGGCATAAAAGAAGGGGAGATACGGTAAATTATAAAAGAATAATAGAAATAAGAATGATCGAGTTTAAAGCTAGAAAGATAAAAAGATTATACACAAGAGTAAACACTCGCATAAAGAAACTTAAAAATTGACATACAAGTAGGACGGGTTACAGATATAAATAGAGATGAGATTTAGAGAGAGTAGGATAAAGTATAAAGGAGAAAAAGGGAGCACGAACTGAACGTACAGCAATTGAGGTGTGGGGAATATTTGGAGAGTGAAGGGATTGATGTGTAGCATCTATCACCAAGAGAGAGTACCACTGGAGGAATAGAAGACTGATCCCCCCAAAAATGCGATTCACATGAGTGCTCTAATTAGTGAGGTAGAATTGATATCCTACGCAATGAAGATTTAAGGGATTTTGACGAAGGAAAAATCTATTTCTGGGGAGAGACCTGTATGCATTAAGACAGAAATGGAATACAGAGAAAAGCAGAAATGACTATGGACTATTCGTGATTTAAAAATGAAAAATTATAGAGAAAAACAGAAAGACATATATAACTTGGTACCAAGGCAAGAACTATAATGAAATATAAGAGAGAAGGGCGTTTCTGAAAATCATGCTAAAGACTAGTACATGATATGTATACAGAAACAGCCAAAACAAATAACAATCGCAAGCAGAAACATAAAAAAGTTTAAGGAAAGAGTTTGTCTACAATAAGGATTAGCTGTTATTTCCTACAGCTTTGATCTTGTAATGAGGTCATCATGTTGGATAAAACGGAGACAAATGAGAGTTCACCTTTGCCATAATTTCAAAGAAGTCAGGAGTATCTATTCTAAGGAAAAAGAAAAAAAAAAAAAAAAAAAAAAAAAGATAACCAAGTGAGACATTTGAGTAGAGAAAAGTGAAACCAGTAACAAAAGAGTAATAGGCTGGCAGCCCAGATCAGTTTGGTTACATGAACAAGTACTGTCTGGAAATGGAAATATATGTGGGGTCATCTAACATCTGTAGCAAAGGGTGTCTGTTGGGTGGCACTGCTGCAAAGGGGTGCCAAACTCCCCAAGAATTTCATGCATGAGGAATGTTTAAGCCCAAGATATTGCTCATTTTCATAATTGGAATAGAGATGCAACACTCATCTTATATGATACAGCTTGACGGTCTGAAATACTTTTGACCTGTGCATGCACTTATAAGACACTTTCTCTTTGCTATTTACTGACTGAAAATTTTTTTTTAGTAAACTATTTCACAAAATGCCTCATTTTGTGAAATAGTTTACTAAATCAAGAACTTAGAAAAGAAAAGAAGACAATTTAGGAGGAATCTCAACACAAAAAAGAAAAGTGTAATTACAGTATTCAAAAAAGCAATGCGGTTAAAGAGATCTAAAAGTTGAAGATAAAAAAGTATATAAAGGATGAAGAAAAAGAAAGACATTGGAACAATAAGGGGAGTTGTTTTTAAACCATCTGAATAAGGAAACTACCTTGATACTGTATGATAAAGAAACTGGCAGAAAATAAAACTACATTTCAGGAGGCTATAGGGGCTGCCGAAAAAAAAATTATTTATTAAAAGTAGGTAATAAAAAGCGGATTAAAACCAGAACAAGCAATTTGTAGATGGCATAAAAGAAGGGGATATACAGTAAATTATGAAAGAATTAAGGAAATAAGAATTCTCGAGTTAACTGTGATTATATTAGCAGCAGCAGCAGTTTGAGAAATGGTCGAGGATATTTTGAAAAACTGCCATCTATCTATTTCACTGCTTCCCAGAGATATCAAAAACAGTCTTGATGAAGTAACTACAGTACTCTACCGCAAAACTACAATAACTTGTAAGAACTGTGAAACATTTGTTTTGAGCTAGTGAAGTTACTGCATCAAAACACAAGAGGTAGTGAAAAAAATAAGTATCAGAAGAATTTGGAATAAGTGTTCAAGTCTGTATAAGTTCACCCCTGAGCTGCTAATCAATGAGATAAACTAAGCTACATAAGAGTACAAAAAATAAGGATACCTTGGAGCTACTATATACTGTATAAACTACTTAGTGTTGCCAGGTTGGCAGCAGCATCTTATAGAAAAGGTTTTAAAACTGGAACCCTATATTAGAGAGAAGACTGAAAACTAGCAACTAATTAAAACCTGTTAGTGCCTAGGAGAGGAAGTAAAGACAAGTACAGTGTGGAAATTGACTATATATGTCTACTGTGGGAAAGCAGTATGGATGAACTCTGAACTATGTATAGTATACTGTTTAACAGATAGGGTCAGAAGCGATGTCAAAGTTCAAAAAAATATGACATCTTCATTGACGGAAATGTATCAGAAGCCTACGTATGTTAGAGAGGGTTCAAGTCTTTGAGATAACACATTTCTGTTACCTTTGAGAAACAATATTCTAATGAGCACGTAATATGCAAAAAGCCTCAAGGAGGAATAGGATGAAAGTGTTCTCAGTATATTCATCAGAAGAAAACCAAGAACCTCTGTTAAGGCTATCAGGACTAGTGACAGAAAGACCACAGTCTGAGGGTATACTGGTAGGAAGGGGAGTACTGAAATGAATGAACATGCAGGATCTAACAATGTTGATTTATTTTAATGGTAGAATATAAACCATAAAACCAGGTATTAATGAATTAAGTGTTAAAATTAGATAAACTTTTATGTAAAAGGAACAACCATGTGGGATTTAGCATCATGGATAGGAATGCTAATTGTTTAAGATGATGGATTGGAATAGAGAATGGAAAAAAGTTGGTACTGTGTTGGACTGTGGAATGGTTAGGGAAGAGGTCCGAGGCCCAGTTAAACGGAGAGGGCTGGTGAAAAGATAACCATCTGAATATATATGCTAAAAACACGTATAGTATCCTGAACGTTACCACATCAAGGAAATGTGAGTTTAAAGAAACAAGTCCAGTAGGTGAAGATGGGTACTTCTTTTAAATGACCAGGCCAAGTGAGGAAGAGGCACATGTTACATAGAGGAAGTAAGTAGGCATCTTTTGAGTACAAGAGAGAAGATGAAGAGGAGACCAGGCTAAGGAGATTAACATAAAAGCTGTGGTGAGCATTAAGTATTTTGAATGCAATTAGAGATAGGAATGAATCAAATAAATTGGAAGAAAGTACCTTATATTCATTATAGGTGACCTAAATGGCCACATTGAATGTCATCATGTAAATATCAAAGAGCATCACCAAGGACAGAGCAGTAGAAAAATGAACAAAGAAAAACTAATAGTATATTTGCAATGGTCTTTTCTACGGCAATTAACAACACATACTGTTGTCAAGGTGCCGTCTAACAGAAGTGATAAATTTCAAGACAAAAAAGGGGCAAAAGTGTCAGTATGCAATGCAGCTTATTGTTGTCAGGCTTTAAGAGCAGACTAGTTAAGAAGGGGAAAAGATAACATGGCGAAAGATACATTAGCAGCAGCAGTTAGAGAAATAGCTGAGGATGTTTAAAAAAAAAATAGCATCTATAAATTTAGCTACTTGCAAGAGGTAATAAGAAAACGAAGTCCATCTAGATGAAGTAACTACAATACTCTATACTGCAAAAGTACAGTACCTTGAAAAAAGAGGTAGAACAGATACTGCAACACAATTGTATAACTTTGAATGGCATGTGACAGAATTTAGGTTGTCAGGGCAAAACATTTAGCTAGTGAAGTTACTGCATCATAACAGAAGATCTAGTGTGAAGACAATGACCAGTGTATCAGAAGAATTTGAGATAAGTGTTCAAGTCTGTATATGTTCAGCCCTGAGCCATTTAACAATGTGATACACTAAAGCTACACAACAGTACAGAAAGGAAAGTACCTTGGAGCTACTATGTACTGTAAGACAACCTAGTGTTAGCAGGTTGGCTGCATCCTCTTATAAGGCTGCACCCTCTTATAAAAAGGTTTTAAAACTGGAACCATGGATTGGAGAGATGAATGAAAACCAATGAGACTAATAACAACTTTCAAGTGCTTAGGAAAGGAAGTAAAGACTACAAATATAGTGGGGAAATAAAATACTGTATATGTATGCTGTGGGAAAGTAATAGGGATGAACTCTTGAACTATGTCCAGTATATTATTCATCAGATAGGGTCACAAGAGATGTCAAAGTTCACAAAAAATAAGACATGTTCATTGACAGAAATGTATCAGAAGCCTATGTATGGAAGAGAGGGCCAAGTCTTTGTGGTAAGATATTTCTGTAACCTTTGAGGAGGAACAATATTTTAAAGAACACTGGATATCAATAAGACCTGCAGCAGGAATAGATGGAAGTGTTCACAGTATATTGATCAGAAGAGGAAAACAAAGAACCTTTGCAAAAGAAAAGATGATTTACAGAATGACTAAAGTAAGAAGAAAAGATAGGCAAGATGTAGGAGAGGTAGCAATTATTACAGAAGAAAAAGGAAATATCTTAGTTGAGGAATGACTAGTATTCACAACTAATAAACACTGAGAATGAGCATGACAAACTGTAAAATTATCTCTAAGAGCAAACATCAGAAAGCAAAATAGATAATGGTCTTATGAGAAAGTAAATAAAGCTGAAAGGAGGATCAGAATTAAAAATAAAAAATGTTTAAGGCACTGGTATACCTAGGTAAAGAGTGGGTGCACACACTATTGGAAAAAAAAAACTTGCAATGTAGAGGAAATACCAAGTGACTAGAAAGAGAATTGATGATTAAATTGTACGAACAAAAAACCGCTGTGGGAACTGCAAAGGATTAAAGCTTTTGGAACCTGTATTAAAGATACCAGAAAAAGTAGTAAAAGGAAGGTTGAGTGTGTTGATATTTTGAGCTTGAGAAAATAATGAGCACAGTGGATGCTGTCTTTATAGTAAGACAAGTCCAAGAGAAGTATCTATAAGGAAACAGCAGAGTTAAGTTTTTTTTTTTTGGTAATTCGTGAAAAGATGCATGAAAGTGTACCAAAAATGTTAAGTCTATTGGGATTTAAGAAGGTGAGAAGTACAAGAAAAGCTGGTAAAGCTAGTGAGGATGAAATATGATTGAGCAAGAATCAGCGTACAGACAAAATATGGGAAGACTGAGGCCTTACCTGTAAAGAATGACCTACATCAGAGATTTGCTCAAAATCAATGTGTTCCTTGTCATTATAGGCACTTTATCATTGGAATTAATAAACAATGAAGAACTGCAGGAACTGATGTTTGCTGATAATTGAGTTATTATAGCAGACATAAATGAACAGCATGACAGTTTTTTAGCATGAAAAGTAACTCTAGAAAGGAAGAGAATGAAGGTGAACATCAGAAAGACAGAGCTAATTAGTAGTTGAGAAGTATAAGAAAAAGTAGACATTCAAGGGGAAGATGGTACAGTGATATAATGGAACAATGAGTTTAAACTACATTGGATCAACATTAACAAGTGGAGGATAATACCGAGAAAGCAGTGAATCACAGAGAAAGAAGCAAGGTGAATATGGAAAGAAGTAATCAAGTTGTTTTAGACATGAAAATGCCTTACGACACAAACTGAAGATCTACAAGACAATCATCAGGCTTGTAATATTATATGGGGCAGAAGCTTAGGCACTTAGGAGAAGAGAAGAGGGACTGCTGAAAAGAACAGAGATGAGGATGGCAAGATTGATTATTAAAATATCACTACTGGAAAGGAAGGAATGTTAGGATATAAGAATGTGTTTTATGTCACATAAATGATAAGGCTAGGGAAGCTCTTTTGAGATATGAAGACCATGTAATAAGAGAGGAGGTGGAACTAATAAACAAAGCTAAGAACATGAAAGTAATGGGGAGGAGGACTGTGGGGCATCAGCAGATCAGATGGACGGATGTGGTGAGAAGAGATGCGAGTAGGGTGGGACCCTGCCATACAAAGTGACTAACAAGATCAAAAGAACGATCAGGTAGAGAGTATGACAATAACAATAAATGGAATAAAGGAAATGGAGAGTCAGTATGATAAAGATTCAGAAGAATAACACTAAGTTGTGAACATTTTGGAAAAGATTCAACGAGAAAAATCTGTTATGAATTTGGATTCTTGTTAAGAGTTTAAACAGGTCGCCTTTACATTGAAGTAGGTTTTATGAAAGCAGGAAGATATCATTATTTATATTTACAACTCTTGAAAAAACTAACCTTAACCAGTAAACTCAAGTAAATGGTGAAGGTCGTTGATTGAACAGTCATCCAGCTATGAAAAAATATATGATAAAATTATGATCATAAGCTCGACCAACATGAGAAAATTGGCCAAAGGCTGGCTAAAGAAAGAAGTCTACCATTAGTGGATTACAATTCCTGAGTGTGGGTAGCATTACTGGATGAAGATTGGTCATGATAAATGTAGTAGAGAGGAAATTTTGATATCTTAAGTGGACAAGAGAAAGGACGGTGAAAATACAAGGCAAAGGACACATCACGTAGTGGATATAAGGTACTAATGTACTCATTGGAGCTGACATAAAGAGGAAAAGTGCAGTAAGAGTTTTCCTTGGCAAGGAAATGGAGGAAAAAGTATTAAGAGGTAGGAAGAAAACAATATCGAATATGATAATAAAATTGCGATGTGGGGGACACTTCGAATGTAATAAACTGGATGCGATGAAGCTGAAAATTGATTATGAAGAGCGATGGAATGAATTATATCAATTGAATTAGAAAAGCACTAATCATAGAAGGTGATCTAATAGACATGCTGGATAGTTGCAAAAATAATAGCAGGATGAATAAAGGATATGGTATGGGAAAAGTGAACAAATAGGGAGAACTAATAGAAGATTCTGCAATGACACTTGATACCTAAATTGACAACAATTTCTTTAGTGAAGGGACACAGGTCAAGCAACATTTATTGTAGTGATATATGGAGCCATCCACCAGGATTGAAAATTGCAAAACCAAAAGGGTCGATATGCATCACAGCTTATTGGTGTGAAGACTTAGAGAATAAATGGGAGTTGTATTTGGGGAGGAGGTCTGATTTGGTTTATGTCGTCACTGCGCAGAGAAGCTTTTTGTCAAGAAATAGGATGCAAACAATTAGAAATATAGTTATGAAGAGAATGATTTCAGAAAGAAGTGATAAATGGTATTGTAAGAGTTGAATAAAAGGATTCATCTAGAAGAACAGAATGACAATGTATTTTAAAGTAAAATATGTATATAGTATTTGTATGTTTGCAGTGAGAGACTAACAATCTTTTGTGTAAAGTTTGAATGAGAAGAAAAGTATAGAGGATGAAATGAGAAAATTATTTATGTGGGGATTGAAGTAATGGATGGAATGTTATTGAATTAGGACTGCAAGTGAGAAGATGGAAGTGTGAGAATGAAAAATTCCAGATGAATGTTAAGTAAAGTTTAGACTGAGACATGAAATCAGATTGACTGGAAAGTCTCTCAAAATACCCTGAAGGGGCAATGCATGCCAAATAGGCAATGTAGTTTTGAGCATATTTTCTGTATTATGGCATGATAACTGAGTGCATAGGTATGATTTAATCATTGCAACTATGAACTGTAGTGTTATGTTTGTTAGACTGATCATCATAAGTCACAAGTAATGAAAAAATTGTTTATAAAATAATAACAAAAACAAAAGTACTGTACTTTGATAAGATAAAGAGACAAGACCACATATTTGTAGAAATTGGGAAAATGCAGGAAGTACCTACACCCAAAAATTATATATGTTAGAAATTACAAGAAAAACTTATCAAGCTATTGTTACGTTAACATTACAAGGTTGAAAAAAAAAAAAAAACTATTAGCAAAATATTGGTGTATATCAAGACAAGACCTGTCTCATTTGCTGTTTATTATAATAATGAGGAATATAAGTACAAAATTGAAGGCTGATGGTGATGAAAAAAAGATCTACGTTCCTACCTTAAGGACCGACGATTGGTAAGGAATTTAAAGGAAATGGTAAGTTGATGTTTGAGTGTGTGTTCACGATAAAATTTAAGAAATTAGATCAGCAGGTGGAAGGACAGATAAATACAGAAAAGAAGATGCATATATATGGTTATTAGGAGCCAGTTTCTTTTACTGTCATAAGACTGATCAGTATATGGATTATGGAAAGACAAAAACTGAAATAGTTTTCAAGTGTAGTGGACTAAGCTATAATGTGTGGAGGCAGACAGGAGAATCTTATATTTTAGAATAATGGGCACTAGAGTTATTCTTCCAGGATATGATTAGTATGGAAATTTGTTCAGGTTTATACAGCTTTTTCCGGATGCACAGAGCATGTGATACAGCAATTTTCGTAGCTGATAAGGCTACAAAAGGGTTGACTAGGAAAAAAAGTGTACTGTGCAGAGTACAGTATGCGTGGTTCTGTGAAATTGCAGTTAGTGTTGTTCATTTTACCAGGGTTGATAAACCTGTATGTATAAGCAATGGCCAGATGAGAAAGAATGTCTCAGGAAATAATGGATGTAGAGAAAATGGAGTATGAAAATGTTCAACTAAGTGAGCCCTAGAGTTTGAAAGATATGCATGGTTGAGTATATGGGAAGAGAATGGTAATATACGTTTGGATTACCCCAAAGTAGTCTGTAAAATGACTGTTACAACAAATAAATATGGTAGGATATTTTGAATTAATAGATAAAGACGTCATAGAGTGTAATTGGACACCCAAATTGTAAATGATGGTCTTAGATATATGGGGAAATGAAAAATTGTGGGAATGTATGAAAAAGGGGATGTTTGCCCCACTTTTAGGGATGAAATTTGTGTGGACATCACTACTGTACTATCTGAGAGGCTTGTTAGAATATAGGAGTATAAATTAACTACATAAAGCCTTAGTAATGGTTATATCATTAGCTGTGACTACCAAAGGGAAACAAATGTATAGCGATATGTTAGATCATATTGGTAAGTTTGCATATTAAGTATCATATGAGAAGAAAGAGTACAGCAGACTTTAGTGTGCATGTGTATAAGCATGTGTAAATGTTCAGTGACTGCAGTCAATAAAGATGTTATATCTTTAGAAGAGAGGGAAAAAAATACCTTGTATGTGCAGTGTTTGATAAGACAGGTAACAAAATACTAAGGAAGATATCAAGAATACGTTTTAGAGTGAAACCAGCAATAAGTGAATAAGGACTTTGGAAAAAATTTTCAAGTATTTACCCTGGGTCATTGAATAACTATTTTCAATGTAATGGAAAAGTTCAAAGTAGAAGAGGGAAATGGATATCGAGATGAATGCTGCTCATCATAAGAAACAACAAACTTATGATGACAGGAAAGGAAGCAAAGCAAAAAATAGCATATAAAGAGGCTATAAGAATACTGTGGATAAAAATAAGAGACCTCAGAACTGTGTATTATATCAGAGATTCTAAGTAATCTAAAGAGCAAATAGTGAAGACTATAAGATTAATTTAGAAAATCAATTAGAATATGAATAGACCCTAGAACCAATGAAGGCTGTTTTGAAAAATAAATGATAACAGAAGAGGAAAACCTGTATTATTGAATATTTAAGAAATTAACATAGGTGAATTATTGTGAGTCACTGAGCAAGTAAGGTGCTAGGGACCTCAAGAACGAGTGAATTTGAATAAGAAAAACAGATAATATTACTTTAGAAACAATTCTACAAGAAAATGTTAACTAAATAGGAAGTAGTTATCGAATAAGGATATAAAAACATGAAAAGAAGTTTCTAGCCAGAGTCCATGGAAAATAAAACGAGAAAATAAATGTCTAAAAGAGGATGACGTGCCAGAGATTGTGTGGGATCATGAATTTCAGGTGGATGTGTATGCAAGGAATGAAGGGTGTATGTAGGAAGAACAAGCCCCAAAATTCAAGGCCTATCAATATATACTGATAACTACAACAGTATAGTCACCCAGAAAAAGTCTTTAAGTTTCTGGATGAATATCATGGGAGCTGACATAAGAGGGAAAGGGTTGGCAGCTAACTGTGTACTAATTATGCTAGGGTGAATAAAAAAAAAATTATAAATCAGAGAGGTGGAAGGACAGATGATATACAGAAATGCCGAGATATTACAGATTGATGGTTATTGGGTGCCTATTCGTTTACTTTCAACGAGATTTGTCAGTGTACGGAATGTAGACATACGAAGCAGACTGAAATTTTTTTAAGTGGCGGACTAAAGTATAAAGTGTGGAGTGCACATAGGAGATGGTATAATGTATAGAGAGCAGATAGGAGAACCATTATTTTGGAATAATGGTCACTGGGATCACACTTTCAGGATAGGATGATTTTGAAATTGTGGTCAGCTTTATACATCTCTTCCAGGATGTACAAAGGATGGGATACAACTATGTGTGTAGTTAGTAAAGCTAAAAAGGATGGAATAGGAAAAAATAAAAGTGTGTAGTTCATAGTACAGTACATGAGGTTATGAGGAATTTCAATTATTGGGGCCACTTTAACAGGATAGATGCAGCCGTATGTATAGGTAATGGCTAGATAAAGAAAATCTTAGGAATTACTGGAAGTGTGGTTTAAAGGAAAAGAGTATGAATAAAGTTTAAAAATGTGAGACCTATATCTGGAAAGATATACATGGTTTGGATTTATGAAAAGAAGGGTAATATATGTTTCCAACAATTCCAAAGAAGTTTGGTGATAGGTAAGGGAGCCTATGGCGAGCCTCTATGGAAGTTACAACCAGCTGTTGAGGCCTGTGATAAATTTCAAAGATCTTGGCACCAGAAGTGATCAGTATGGTGTGGTATTAACTACAGCTATCCTGTCTTGGATTCTGCAAGACATGCTTTTGGAATGGTCCAGGGAATGCGTTAGCCATTTTAGGATAATTAAGGAATGGATGAGATTATGGAGGGAGTATGCAGGAGGGCCTTATGCACAGTTGGTGGTGGAAAATTAGGGCCTTGGGGATTCGTGCACTTCCATAGTCATGCGTTATTGACAGACTACTAATGTGAATAAATGTGAAGGCAATGTATGGAGGGAGTCAAGTAGGCATGGTGAAGGTAGGGGAAAACAAGTCAAAGATAATAATGCAGTAGGAAGCAAGGCAATATAAAGGCACAAACAATGGCAACAGATGGTGACATGAGGCCGAGTGCTTGAAGAAGACTGATTAAAATGACAGAAAGGAAGAGCGAGCGGTACCCATTACTACTTGTACCACTAACAAAAGCTACACAAGGGAAATGTAAGAACCAGGGACAATAAAGGTAAGAACAAAGTTACAATGTTTTAATAGATAATGCAGTACAGTATAACATTTCCTTAAG
>NW_027171844.1:10000-12500 GCF_036898095.1 Palaemon carinicauda
ATTTTTTTTTCTTCCTCTTGTTTTTTTGAAATGGTGTGTTGGGCAGGCTTAATAGAAGGGCCATGGATGCCTGGTGGTTTATCAAGAGGTTGTCTTTTCCTTTTTCTGATTATTTTTCTTCTCAAAACCATCCTTACTGTCCTCCCCTTCAGTTGAAGTGGCTATCCTGGAGGGTATTTAGCCTTGCATGGTGTATCGGCTCCTCCATGTTGACCAGTTTTTCCGACTTTTTACTATAGTCTATGGGTATCATCAATCACTTTGTTTATAATTCTGTACGTATTGTTTTTGTTATAATTCTTGTTAATCTAGTTTTTAAGTATGCTGTCTCTTTTTTATTTCTATTAATTCTTATGCTGTCTGGAGACATTGAGCGAATTCCGGGACCAGTACGTCCTAGATTTCGTCAATGTCGTCTTCTGTATTGCAATATTCGTGGTCTTCATGCAAATATCCAAGACCTTACAGTTGCGTCCAGACAGTATGATATTCTTTTGTGCTCAGAAACTTTGGTTTCTAATATGAGGCACTCATCTGAGCTCCTTATAACTGGTTTTAAGAAGCCAATAATGTTGAAACGTGATGCCATCCCCAGGGCCAGGGGAATGGCGGTGTATATTAGGACCGAGTACCCTGCTTCTCATAAGTCCTGCTATCAATGTGGATGTCATGAGATTCAGGTAATAAAAGTTTGTGGCAGGCATAACAACTTTTATTTGTGTTCGATCTACCGGAATCCAGACATAGATGATTCTATCTTCGATTGTCTTCTTACCATTATGGCTAAGATACAAGAAGATGATAGAAAGGCTTCTTTTGTCTTTGTTGGTGATTTTAATGCTCACCATAGGGAGTGGTTAAGTTCTATCTCTCCTACCGATCGCCATGGCTTAAGAGCTTTAGACTTTGCCTCTGAATCAGGCTGTGAGCAAATCATAAATGAAGCTACTCACAGGTCTGGTAATTGCTTGGACCTCGTATACACTGACTCCCCTGGCGTTATAACTAGTAAGGTTGGTTCTCCAGTCGGGACATCTGATCATGCCTTGATTTCATTATTAGTGAAGACTGAGCAGCCTGTCCCTGATATATCATATTCTTTTAAAATTTATATGAAATCCCAAGCAGACTGGAATGGGATTTTACATGATCTTTTGTGCCTGAATTGGTCACAATTATATAATAGTGTAGATCCTGTTGTCTCTTTGAATGAGAATCTAGTCAACATAATTGATAGGCGTATCCCTTCTCGTGTGCTAAGGTACCGAGTGAAGGACAAACCGTGGTTCAATGATGATTGTAGACGTGCTTATTTGGAGAAACAGGAGGCCTATCATCTTTGGAAGGGGAACAGATCAGATTTGACCTGGAACAACTATACTCAGCTTCGAGCTTTTGCTCAGAGAGTTTATGCCTCAACTGAAAAGGAGTACAATTTAACCATAAAAGAAACACTTTCTGGTACAACTCAGGAACATAAATGGTGGTCTACCCTTAAATCTGCACTCTTTGGTGTAGATGCAACAGTTCCCCCTTTACTTAAACCAGATGGCTCAGTCACTCACTGTCCAAAGGAAAAGGCAACCCTTTTGGCTGATGTTTTTGACAGTAAACAGAGTAATGAAAAACTTGAACTTCCTCATTCCTGTTTTCCTGAGGCTAAACTAACTAGTTTAGCTTTTCGATCTCGTGAGATTAAAGCTCTGTTGATGGACCTTGATGCTTATGGAGGTGTAGACCCAAATGGTATTTTTCCTTTGTTTTTTATAAAGACAGCAGATTTCTTAGCTCCAAAGTTATCTGTTATTTTGAGCAAGTTAGCAAGAAGAGGAGCTTTTAGCACTAGTTGGAGAATTGGTAATGTTACTCCTTTATGTAAATGTGTTTGTGGTAGCTCAAGTCCCACTGATTACCGCCCAATTTCCATAACTCCCATATTATCTAAAGTTTTTGAACGTCTTCTGGCAAAACGTCTTAATAGGTTTGCTGAAGGTAATCATCTACTCCCTAGTTTGCAATTTGGTTTTCGTAAAGGCCTTGGAGCATGTGATGCCCTTCTTACAATCTCCAATGCTGTACAGAAATCCTTTGATTGTGGTCGGGAAGTTCGTATGATTGGCCTTGATTTTAGTGCTGCCTTTGACCGTGTTAATCATGAGGCCCTTGTTTTCAAACTGAAACAGTTGGGAGTGGGTGGGTTGTTTCTTAGCATTATTATTGATTTTTTAAGTAATAGATCTCAAAGAGTTGTTGTTGATGGGCACCATAGTGATTATAGGAATGTGATATCCGGTGTTCCACAGGGTAGTGTTCTTGGCCCATTACTTTTCATACTATATACACATGACATGTGGTTTGGCCTAGAAAACAAGCTTGTTGCATATGCAGATGATGCTACTCTCTTTGCGTCAATTCCATCCCCTGAATGTAGATCTAGGGTTGGTGAATCCCTTAATAGAGATTTAGCTAGAATTAGTGCATGGTGCAAATTATGGGGTAT
>NW_027171844.1:17500-22500 GCF_036898095.1 Palaemon carinicauda
AACAGCCATGAATGTTTGTATCGTTGTACCATGAAGCAACGTTTCATCATCTATTTTCAGAGAGAGAGAGAGAGAGAGAGAGAGAGAGAGAGAGAGAGAGAGAGAGAGAATGGAATGTCTATCTGAGATATATTTTTTCATTGTTGTTAAAAATTACTTCAGGAGATAATGATCATGATTGTCCTTTAAAAACAAATATTATTGAAACAGGGATCCAGTTTGTTCAATGTAAAATAACTGGACAGCCCAGACAAGATTGGCAGTCAGTCACATACACTTACAAAAAAGGGCGACTTTAAATCTAAAGAGTTCATTGCTTTAGTAAGACTGTAGTTAATTCATTGCAACAAGAAAGCATAATATACTGTGGACTACAAAGTACTGCTAGAATATTAGAACTCAAAGGGAAAGACATTATTGATTGTCATTGGGTATAGGGTTTGAACCAAAGCCATCTCTGAGAAGTCATTACATTCTCAGGTGACTCCCCATTGCCTTCGGATTTATTATATCAAACGATTTTTCTCACCATGCATAACACATGTCCGTTTTTGAGTGAGAATACCGTAACGTGGGGAAAGGGTTTGTTTATCACTATGATCAGAAAGTTTTACTAGGTATGGCCATCCTTACTAGGTTTGTTTGCTACGAGTGATCACACTTAAGTCTCCTACCATCACCATACCGCAGTGGTCAGGGTGGTGATGAAAATGGCCAAACCAGAGATATTACTAAGAACATGTCGGAGGCATTTATCTTGCAGTGGACTTGGGATGCCTGAATTTGTTGTTGTTGCTGTTTTTGTTGTTGTTGTTGTTGTTTTATAAGACATGTTTAGCTAATTCCAAGCAATATGACATTCAAGATGAGGCCCGGAAGCGGTAGCGAAATGTTATATGATTTTTATGGAATCTTATTTATCCTAAAGTAATGAACCCACTCTATCTTCTCTTGCCTTCATTGTACTAATATTAGATACGAGGTTTTACTTGGAACTGAATATTTATTCTAAACTAGGATATAAAGAAAAATATTACCCTAAACTGCTTCAAGTTTATGTTTATTTATACACCAAAACAGTTTCTACATTGATTTATCTACATAGTTTGGTTAAGAAAATTATTTAAAGATTTGTTTATGTTTTTTAATATACCAACCTTTTTGGACATTCGGTTGTGCTCTTTGATATATCACTGTAATTTAAACACTTATTAATTTTTGCAATATGTTACGTTACCTGAACCTTGGTGCCGGACAACTCAACACGGCTGACTCAACACCGGGACAACTCAACACCGCTGACGCAAAGCCAGAGCAACTCAAAACTGGGACAACTCAACACCGCTGACTCAAAGGCAGAGCAACTCAAAACCGGGACAGCTCAACACTGCTGACTCAAAACCGGGACAACTCAACACCGCTGACTCAAAGCCAGAGCAACTCAAAACCGGGACAACTCAACACCGCTGACTCAAAACCAGAACAACTCAAAACCGGGACAACTCAACACCGCTGACTCATGACTGTGATGGAAATCTATAAGACTATAAAACTTTAAAACACATACACACACACACACACACACACACACATATATATATATATATATAAATATATATATATATATATATATATGTGTGTGTGTGTGTGTGTGTATATATATATATATATATACCTACATATACTTATTTTACTTCTCTCTTTTTAATAAACAATGGAGTAACTTCTTTATTCCAAAATACTTTCTCTCGTGGTTCTCCTTGTAATATATACAAACTACCGATGAGATGTAAATGACCATTATATCATACAATTATTTTGTTTTTTTTTATATTGAGGGGTTCAAGGGATTATAAGATTTACCTGTGTTGATGTCGTTGATGGTATTAGTATATTGACCACAAGATTATTTCCATTAACGATGTAATGAATTGTTTTTCTTGTCTTTTTTAGTATATTAAGAGAACAACACTTTCTAAAATTGTATTATAAAAGGGGGGAAGAGAGAAGGTCTTCTACCGTATCCACGTAGGTTTGGTAGATTTATTCGAACCAATTTAGCAATACTGCATGTTCTGCAGTTATATCTAGAGAGATGGTGTCAATATAAGTATCAATATGAGTGAGAAGAACAAATGCTAAGCTTATTATCATTAACAATAAAAAGGCATGTGTGTGTTTTATAGTTTTATAGCTTTCCTGGTGTTGAGGTGTCCCGAGGTTGAGTTGTCCTGTGTCATTATTATATTGACACAGGACAACTCGACATGAGCGAAAGGAACACATACTATACTTGATACAATTAACACTAAAAAGGCATGTGCGTGTTTTATAGTTTTATAGCCGTCCTGGTGTTGAGTTGTCCCGATGTTGAGTTGTCCTGTGTCAATTTAAGTATCAATATGAGCGAGAGGAACAAAGGCTAAACTTAATACGTGTGTGTGTTTCGTATTTTTATTGTTTTATAATGACCTAGTGTTGAGTTGTCTAGGTGTCAAGTTGACCATGTATCGTGTCGTCCTGGCGTTGAGTTGGCGGTGTCGAGGTGGCGGTGTTGAGTTGTCTCTTTCCCGTGGATCTCCATCCAAAGTTAAATTCAATCATCTAAAGAGGTTTATTGAATATGTTTTAATCCTATTGATGTGTGAGCAGAAAACCTTATTTTACAACCTAATAAACCAATCTCTCTCTCTCTCTCTCTCTCTCTCTCTCTCTCTCTCTCTCTCTCTCTAGATATAGGATTGTTTTATTCATTTTCTAATGAAATAGAAATTAATTTTATTTATTTCCTTTATTTTTCTTTTAGTGTTGATGATGAATGACATAGTATGAACGAATGTATTAAATAAAGACAGCAAAATACCATTTTTTGCTTATAGCACAAAATATTTTATCAGAAAAAAATATACTTTTGATTAGTATTTTCAAAAGATTATTTTCCCAACTGATTTTTTTATAAGGATGATATTTTAATATATTCTGTGAAATTTTTTCTGATGATCATTCAAAAAACAAAAAATTTCACTAAGGTAAGTAAATTAATATGGTTAATCAAGCATTAAACTCAAAAACAGAGAATAGAATCAAAACTTAAATTTCCCACAGCTACATCTTTATATCTCAACTCCACTCGCCAACTGAGACCTGGAGGAGACACACATCGAAAAACAACATTAATCAAAAAAGTTTATAGCTTCATAAACTCTCTTTTCTGCCCCCCCCCCCCCCCCACGCATCCCCTGATGGTAATATAATAGGAGTAGATTTCGTATCTACTTCCTCTTCATTAAGTAAGTTTAGTTATATACATAACTTGTGGGGAAAATGGAGAAATAAACAGACATAAGATATAGATAAGTTGATAAAGTGTTGTTGTTTGCTTGGTAATCCGTTTGTCGATATCATCGGGGTTTTTTAAACGCTAGGTTAGATTAGTTTTTTTTTTCTAATTTGTTCTGAAGGACAAGATAGTCCACGAAAAAACCATATATATATATATATATATATATATGTATATAAAAATACATACATATATATATATATATATATACATATATATATATATATATATGCAAACACAAACACACAAACACACAAACAAACACACACACACACACACACACACACATATATATATATATATACGTATATATATATGTGTATATATATATATATATATATACATATATATATGTATATATATATATATATATATAACCTTATATAAATATAAATGTTTGTACACATAAACACACATAAACATATATACATATTTATGCAAATATATATATATATATATATATAACCTTACATAAATATGAATATGAATGTTTGTACACATAAACACACACAAACATACATACATATTTATGCAAATATATAAATACATATATATGTATATATATATATATATATATGTGTAAATATATATAATATATATATATATATATAGATAACCTTATAAAAATATAAATATAAATGTTTGTACATATAAACATACACAAACATACATACATATTTATGCAAATATATAAATACATATCTATCTATATATATATATTATATATATAAATATGTATATATATATATATACACACGTATATATATATATATATATACATATATATATATATATATATGTATATATATACATATATATATATATATATATATGTATATATATGGGTGACTTAAATGCTAGAGTGGGCGCTGGAGAGGTAGAAGGTGTCATTGGTAAGTATGGCGTACCAGGTGAAAATGAGAGTGGTGAGAGACTGGTAGACATGTGTGTTGAACAAGAGATGGTAATAGGTGCTAGCTTCTTTAAAAAGAAAGATAAGAATAAGTATACATGGGTAAGAGTGACAAATGGAAGAGTAGTAGAAAGGGCATTAATGGATTATGTGTTGGTAACTAGAAGAATGTTTGGAAGATTGAAAGACGTGCACGTGTTTAGGGGTATGGCTAACGGTATGTCTGATCATTTTTTGGTGGAAGGAAAATTAGTTGTAGCAAAAGAGTGGGGGAATAGAGTAGGTGGATGTAAAAGGGAGGTAGTGAGGATTGAAGAGCTAATAAAACCGGGGGTAAGAAATAAATATCAGGAAAGGTTAAAAATGACATATGATGAGGTGGGAGTAAGAGAAACTGGTAATTTAGAGGAGGAATGGAAGTTAGTAAAAGAAAATTTTGTTGGGATTGCAAGTGATGTATGTGGCAAGAAGGTTGTTGGAGGCAGCATGAGGAAGGGCAGTGAATGGTGGAATGAAGGAGTGAAGGTGAAAGTGGAAGAGAAGAAGAGGGCTTTTGAAGAATGGCTGCAGAGTAATAGTATAGAGAAGTATGAAAAATATAGAGAGAAAAAGGTGGAAGTAAAGCGCAAGGTACGTGAGGCAAAGAGGGCAGCTGACCTGAGGTGGGGTCAGGGTTTGGGTCAGTCATATGAAGAGAATAAGAAGAAGTTTTGGAAAGAAGTGAAGAGAGTAAGGAAGGCTGGCGCA
>NW_027171844.1:27500-41221 GCF_036898095.1 Palaemon carinicauda
TTGGCAGCTACCAGGCGGACGTCGGCAGATGTAGAGAGACTATGTCGTATCTTGAAGAGTTCTCTTGGCAAAAGAGAGTGGCAAGCACCCAGGTATACCAAAAATCGCATGCCCGGTCTTCCATCATGTAGAAAGAAAAGATTAGAGACACGGGAGGCCACCGCCAAGAGCAAAGGCCTACTTTTACGTTTTTTAGCCACTGACAATCCTTGGCACATTTCTTCGCGGCTGTCCCGAATCTGTAGTGGTAGTAGCAAAACTGCGGCCGATGGGCGGTAGTAAGTGGCTGTAAAAGTCTTTGGTTGGGGCGCGAGCGAGTGGTGGGTTATGGGTGACTTTTTTGCCGCTCCGGCTCTTCACGGGGTAGGCGTGTATGTCCTAGAGCATTCAGGTCAGCTTCGATTGACTTTGAATAGGCGTCTTCTTTGTCAATAGTGGAGCCGTTGATGGAGGTCTTGAAGGTCGTGAAGTGCCTGTCCATAAGGGCATTAGCTTAGGTCATCAAGTCTTTTATTGGTAAACTGTCGACATCGGGTATGGCCGCGCGTACAGCCTTGGGTAAACAGCGTATCCAAAGGGTACGCAGTACGTTCACCTTACGAGGAGAGCCGTCTGCGGCAGGTTGCAGGCGAGTGATACTGGCCATTTCTCTGAGGGTGAGCGAAGCCCTTTGGGCCCTGAAAGGGACCTGAAAAATCTTTCCTAAATGGGCGAAAACTGCTGCAGAAGGTATGTTTTGAGGGCTTCATGCGCTATTCGGCTGTCTCCTTGTTCACAAGGCCAGTCGGATATTTCTGGGAAGGTGTTCTCGGGTATCGTCGCGAGAACATAACCTGCTTTGGTGGTTGAGCGAGTCACGCCCTTGATCCGGAACTGGACTTCTGCACGCTGAAACCAAGCAAACACCTCTCCACTGGCAAACATCGAAAGTTTCAATGGGGCAGCACCAACTTCCATGGAGTCCGCCAAAAGCACCAATGATGAATGAGCAACCGGGGTGGGGGGGTGTGCTTGTGGAAGACGGAAGGAGCAAGTCGACTTCTGGGGTCACCAATGTGACGGGCCGACAGAGGCTGCGACTAAGAAGGCAGTGTAAAAGCAAATGAGTAACTTTATTACGGAACATCTGTTCATATATACATAAACTCCAGGCAGAAAGGCCATAAAGAACATAACAGTAATTTTCATGTTCAACCAACAACCTCACCGGTTAACAGTTAACGCTGAGAAAAACAGAGGTGTTATTTCAGGTCCCTATCGGTGCGAGGGGAGAGCGTAGATACAACCATAATATATACAAAGAATACGTATACATATATATATATATATATATAACATATATATATATATATATATATTTCTATATCTATATATATATATATATATATTTCTATATCTATATATATATATATATATATACATATATATATATATATATATATGTGTGTACATATATATATGTACATATATATATATATATATATATGTACATATATATATATATATGTACATATATATATATATGTACATATATATATATGTACATATATATATATATATATATATAAATATATATGTATGTGTATATATATATATATATATATTTATATATATATATATATATACACACATACATATATATTTATATATATATATATATATATACATACGTACAGTATATATATATATATATATATATACATATATATATATATATATACATACGTACAGTATATATATATATATATATCAAATCTTATAATTTTTATATATACCTAATGCTTTGAAAGAATTCATAATTGTTTGCTCTAATGAAAAACCAAATTTATATTCATATTTGGTGAAAACATCAATAGTTACTCATTGAATCAGAATAGTATCAAATCTTAGTTTATTTATCCTTGAATGAATAATACGGGAAATTAGATTAAGGAAAATTCCATATTCTGTTGTAGGCGTCATAAGTTGTTAAATTTAACAGGTTTTCATCGGTACAAATAATTTTATTAATGATTATGTGCATTACCTTATGATTCTTATAACCTATGATAAGTTTAATATCGCATTTTGGTAGTATTAATTACCATTGATAATTACAAAATTGCATTGTAGTGTTACCTATTACCATTGATATATCTAAAGCTGCATTTAAGTAGTTCTAATTATCAATAAAATTTTTAATATTGCATCTTAGCAGCATTGATTGGCATTGATATGGACAATATCGCATTTTAGCTTTGGTAATTATCTTTGATAAACACAATCTCGTATTATATTGGCAATAAATACTTGACATCACCGTGATGTTTATGTAATGAATACTTCGGCAAAGAATTATAAATCAATCTATCAGAAAAGTAAATGCAAATATCTTTTGAGTCTTTATATATAAAATAAAACTAAATGTCCAAAAAGGTGTCCACTGTCAATTCAATTATCTCCAAAGTTTCCAAGTAAGAAACAATAATCACCCTACAACAACCAACGAGACTCTGAAATTGAAACAGCCTTTATGCTGAAAAAACAGCTTTCTCTCTCTTGAATTCTTATACTATGTACTATACTATATACCATGTACAAATTTTAGCTAGATCTCTACTAAGGGTTCAGCCATCCTAGATCTAAATTCTGAAGATAAATTCGATGCAAAGATTGTAGCTTCATCTGCGTATACAACAAGCTTGTTTTCTAGGCTAAATTACATGACATGTTTATATAGTATGAAAAGCGATGGGTCAAGAACACTACCCTGAGGAACACCGGATATCACATCCCTATATTCACTATGGTTCCCACCAACAACAACTCTTTGTGATATATTACTTGAAATTTCAATAATGATGCTAAGAAACGACTCACCAACTCCCAACTGTTGGAATTAGAAAACACTGGCCTCATGATTAACACGGGCAAAGGCAGCACTAAATTCCAAGTCAATTTCCTTACCATAATCAAGGGATTTTTGTACATCTCTGGAGATTGTATGAAGGGCATCACATGCTCCAAGCCTTTACGATAACCAAATTGTAAAATGGGGAGTATATGATCTCCTTCAGCAAACCTATTAGAATGTTTTGCCAAAAGACGTTAAAAAGTTTTAGATAACATGTGAGTTATGGATATTGGGCTGTAATCAGTTGGAGTTGAGCCACCAAAAACACATTTAAATAGTCGAGTAAAATTACCCATCCTCCAACAAGTGCTAAAAGCTCCTAATCTTGCTAACTTGCACAAAATAACAGATAACGTTGCAGTCTTTATAGAAAACAAAGAAAAAATACCATTTGTGTCTACATCTCAATAAGCAACAAGATCCATCTAGAGAGCTCTAATGTCACGAAAGAGGAAAGCAAAACTACTTAGTTTAGCTAACCTCAGGAAAACTGGAATAGGGAAGATCGATTTTCTCATTACTCTGTTTACTGCCAAACACATCAGCCAAATGGGTTGCCGTTTCCTTTAGACAGCGAGTGAGAAAGACATCTGGTTTAAGTAAAGGAGGAACTGTTGCATCTTTACCAAAGAATTCAGATTTGAGGGTAGTCGACCTCTTATGTTCCTGGGTTGTACCAGAAACGGTTTCTTTTATCGTTGAATTGTATTATTTTATCAGTTAAAGCATAAACTCTCTCAACTAAAGATTTAAGCTGAGTAAGGTTATTCCAGGTCAAATATGATCTGTTACCCTTCCAAAGATGATAGTCCTCCAGTTTCTCCAAATAAGCACGTCTAAAATCATTGAACTACGGTTTGTCCTTCACTTGGTACCTTAGCACACAAGAAGGGATACGCCGATCAGTTATGTTGACCAGATACTCATTCAAAAGGACAACAGGGTCAACACCACTATGCAATTGTGACCAATTAGAGTCCAAAAGATCACTCAAAATTCAATTCCAGTCTGCTTGAGAGTTTATATAAATCTTACATAAGGAAAATGATGGCAGTGTTTGGTAGCACATATGTATGTGAGCAACTTTTTTAAAAAATGAATCTGGTTAAAAACAAGTATAAGTCTTCACTTACTGTTGAACAATTGGAAAGTACCCTGCGTGTAGCGACATCATCCATAAAGCCTGATATTGGTGAGCTGGTGTCCCAAATGCAACATCAACCATATCACCAGGATAGCCATTCATTTGCTCATTAATGGTTAGAAAAATGTATGTGTTTGATAATTCTCATGTTAATCATGCCAGTTAACCAATAATATGTAATTATCTATGTTTGTACATTATAGTAATAAGGTACGGAAGCCTTTCATTTGCTCATTTATAGTAAGGAAATACTTTTGTTTCGTGCAATTCTTATTTTTGTGATCCCAATAAATTAAATCAGTAAAGAGCTAATTAAATAACTTTATCAATATAATCTCACATAATTACATTTGAATAACATGAAATAGTAAGATTACGTGGCCATCCATACAAATAGAGTCGTTATCAATGGCCCTCTGGGAAAAAAAGGTTGCATACCCAAGGTATAGGAGTTCCAATACCCTGAAATGGGGATCATATATCCTGTTTCCAATCCTAGTCTTTTTATTTAGAAGGTTCATTGGTTGATTTTGGTTTCGCCTTTCAGCCATAGAATAAGTATCCTGGGTGTATCTGCCCCCCCCCCCCTTCTCTCTCTCTCTCTCTCTCTCTCTCTCTCTCTCTCTCTCATTCATGCTTTATTAATCATAATCTATTTTGAAATGGATGCTGATTCTCTAAACCCTTAAATTGAGATACATAACAACAGTATTTCCCTCTCCCTTAATTGCACAACGCTTTCTCATACTATGACATAACCATTATTACATGGGACATAAAGGAAGATGAAAATAAGTTATTTCTTCTTGCGTGTGGAATTCTGGCCTGCCATTATTCATTCCCATTGTCCAATTTCCTTAGGCAAAAGGACATTTATTTTTGTCTCCAATCTTTTCGCTGTTTCTTTCTTCTTTTTTTTCTTTTTTTTTGGGGGGGGGGTTAGGAATTGAACGCACAGTAAAAGGAAATCAATCAAATTACCAAATTAGCCAAATTTGCATGAATATATTTATTCAAAAAGTTATAAATTTCTTTTAGTATGAAATTCACTGTGCAACCGGATCATAGATCCACGTTGGAATTCTTTTTATGATAAGTATTTTTGAGCCGCCAAGGGTTCGAACCTCAGCGCCGATTAGAAATAAAAGCAAATAATTCACTTGTCTTGACTTTATAATCATCTGGTATTTTTTTTTTCAAAATATGTTTGCGGCTTTATTGGACATATATCCCATCAATCTATCTATCTATCTATCTATATATACATATATATATATATATATATATCTATATATATATATATATATATATGTATATATATATATATATATATGTATATATATATATATATATATATACATATATATATATATATATATAGATATATATATATATATATATACATATATAGATATATATATATATATATATAAATATATATATATATATATATATATGTAATTGTATATATATATATATATATATGAAAAAGTAGTTTTATCATCCCAAATAAGAAAATACAAAAAAATAGCAGCGTATTAGGAATAAAACGTACAGGATCTTCCTTTAGAATGGCACTTATATCGTGTAATATAAGTTTCCAGCTCTTAATTTCATTAGTTGGCAACTCTGAGCATTTCAAACGAATACCAGCGAAACTTTTGGGATTATTTCGACTTCTTTCTTTGTAGTTCTATTTGGTTTCTTAATGATGGAAAAACTATTGATTTTTTTTTTTATATAGGGGATGTTGATTTAAGAGACATATTTTTGTCAAGAACAATAACAATTAAAGAACGGCAAACATTCATATTTTTTCTTTTTATCAATTAAAACTATATAAATAAGTACTTATGATGGATTTCCGTTAGTTTTCGTTAGTTTCTATTCTCTTCCAATTAAATATTTTACAGAAATATATTATTTTCTTCTTTTTTTTATACTCGAAATATGTTTCTTTAGGAAATCTAACCCAAAGAACATTTAAGCAAATTAAAATGATAGCCTATTGGAAACAGCCCTCTCTGGGTATCTACTCGACTGAGGTTCGAGACCTGCTCAAGCCTGATAGTTTCTTGTAGTGTCTGCAACCTAACCATTATTGTGAGCTAACGACAGGAGTTTTGGAGATTCTATATCTACCTGATGAGTCATCAGCTGCCATATCCTGTGCGTCCCGGTTCGTAGCTAGGTTGCACTTATCATGTGTATATATGGACAGTCTCAAGGGCATAGTCCTGCTAGGGACTTGTCACTTCTTCTCAGCTCTGCCATACATTACTGACCTTTAAACCCTTAAACACTTTGCCTACGTGTGTTAAAGTTCTAGAAATAAACAAAAAAGACTCGAACTTATGCTCTGTAGAAACTGGTCTTCCAAGATTTTCCCATTGATGCGAGGACAATATATCTGGTCAGAAATCCGCCATGCATGACGTGTGTTGGAGTGAAAGATAAAAAACAAAACTTTTCCTCGAGAAAAATATTTTTTCTTCAACAAGTTTTCTTCTACTGTCAGTTGCTTATCATACTCTGCTCCTTGAAATCAATGAAATGTTGAGAAAATTGTTTATGCTTTTGATTAGCAAGGTTAGAAAACTTACTAATCATAATCATTAAAAGCATTATCAAAAACTCTGATTGTTATTTTTATATCAATAACGAGGACGCTTCACAATAATCGTGTGTCTCTTTTTAATGAAAATCATGCGGAACAATCCCAAACAATCTACATAAATATTGTTTTACGGTGAACATTCTAAACTATGATTGCTTTGGTATCATTAGTATTTAAATACAAAAATAGATATAATTTAGGGAATTATTAATAGTTATTATTTCCATGTCATTAATAAATAAACTTATAGTAATAATTATAAATAAAGCAGTGATAGCCTGCGGTATTATATCGTTTTCTATTCATTCAAATAACTTCTCTTATATTTTTCTAAGTTATATCAATAATTCATTTCTACAGAATTTTGATCCATTGGGCCAACTATCAGGGGTCAAAACTTTTGATTTTAAAGTGTTAAATTTGTAAGTCCAGTTAAAGGTTAATAATAAAAAGAAGAGTATTAGAAAGGAAACAATTAAAAGACTTCCTTGGATTTAACGGGTAAAGAAAAAAAAGGGGAATTATTTTCTATACCAAAACAATTAATTTTCACGTAATTATAAGATGATGAAATATAATTTGATCTTTAGAACATAAAAAATTTAAATAATCCTGTTTACCAAATCAATGTGAATTTGCACATAATTATAACACAATAATTTATCTTTTGATCATTATACCAGGTACCAAAAATAGGATTAAGCATTTTTACCAAATCATTATGAATTTGTACAAGATTATACGATGATAAGGTATCATTATATAATTTTAGCGGAGGACACAGAATTGTAAGTTCTTTTATTAATCCATCATTCAATCTTTGAATTAACAAAGCTCTATCTCTGCTCTATTTTGATCTTATATGAGCTACTTCAACCATTTTCCCTTTCTTAACTTTCACGTAATTTCTCCTGTAATCATCTTATGCCTTTTGCAAATCAACAATCATCATTATCATCTGAGACCTTTCCCCAATCATCATAAATCCATATCTTCGTCTCACCGCCAATCTCGTCTCTAAGAAATTTAAGTCAATCTCAAATGTTTGTTCATTTTAGTTTAGTATTGATTTTTCTATTTTATTATTTTTTTTTTTTTTTGTGAAAGAAGAAATTCATTCTTTGCTACATTTTCTTTTACAAACAAAAGCTAGAATTTAATTTCTTACATTGCTTATGTAAATTTATAAAAGATATAATCGAATGTTTCACACCGTTTTAGGCTGTAATCAGGATAGAAAACGATAAGATCTGAATCAACAGTTGGGGTAGAAATATATCTTTTTATATAATAGATATAGTTTTTCTATTAAGAAGAGAGAGAGAGAGAGAGAGAGAGAGAGAGAGAGAGAGAGAGAGAGAGCGCGCGTGTTGGAGCCCTTAGCCTTATATCATCCTTCTTTTCAACTTAGCTAATAATGACAATATATAAAAACCTTAGAGAAAAGTAAAGGAATCAATGCATTAAAATGGTGTTCATGTGGAACACACTCTAAAGTTTTCATGTATTTAAGATGAAATCTTAGAATCATATGTTTATGATACACTAACCAAAAGACATGTAATTGATTCAACCCACAGCTAGGAATCCATTTAACATCCCAAGTCTTTCAAGTTTTTTTTTTTTTCTTTCTTGCACGAGACATCTTTCCTAAGTCATTTATCATTGCAGGCTTGTCAATTTCCTTAGTTTCATTCATCAAGCGTCAAAAAATGAGTCTTCAAAAAGTAACATCTTCAAAGTACTTTTTCATTATCCCAAGAAACATGAAATTATAATATTGGCTTCTCTCTCTCTCTCTCTCTCTCTCTCTCTCTCTCTCTCTCTCTTTTATCACAAGAAACATAAAACCTAGATTGAGAATATTAGCCTCTCTCTCTCTCTCTCTCTCTTTCTCTCTCTCTCTCTCTCTCTCTCTCTCTCTCTCTCTTATCACAAGAAACATAAAACCTAGATTGAGAATATTAGCTTCTCTCTCTCTCTCTCTCTCTCTCTCTCTCTCTCTCTCTCTCTCTCAAACCGTTGTTATTTTCTTGTTATTTATAGATCAGTAGTATTATTCTCTTTATATGAAAATATAAATTTCAAATAACAGTCCAAAAATATAATTTTCAGTTTAAAATTGTAAGTAAACTAGGTATTAATATATGTCATTGACACTGATGTTTTTGCTATAAATAAAAACAAAATAGATGAATAAATGGTGAATCAGTTTAAAACAATAGAATCAATCACACCCTTATAACAGTTAAATAGTTTTCAAAAGACCTGCTTCTGGAATAAATGTAAAAATACCGATAGTATGGTACGACCCATCATGTCCGAGAATCTTGGCAAGGATGAACCTGCCATCCTAACCTTGAGCCTCAAACAGACGTGCTCTTCTTTCAGTACTATTAGTGGGGCATCCGATCAACAAATGTGTCACTGTCAAGGACACAGTACCACCCGTGTGTCACACGAGCGTACATAGTAACAACATTTCTCTTTTTTGTATATATTATCCTTTGTATCTTCACTCTCCCCTTGCACTGACAGCAATTTGTTTTAATATGTCTGCATACTCTATTGTTAACTGTTAACAGAACCGGTTGCCGGTTGACAAGAAATAGCATGTCTGTATTTTGTGACCTTCTTACCGGGACCTTGTGTATATACTCGATGTGTTGTAATAAAATTACTCAGTTGCTTTCATCTCGCTTTTGAGTCACAACCTACTCATGGCCCGTCACAATACCAAACAGTCGTCGCAATACTGTTGGCGTTGGCCATTTAGCAGAAACTCATGTGTTAACCGAGTGTGACCAATGAGGAGACAACAAAGGGACGTCTCCTATTTTTGGGGCATCATGTTATTCCATGTCTTTATTTGGCCAGCTTCCATCACCATGCTGTGATAGTTCACAGCTAGGTCTATATATGTAAGGTCTGGTAAAGCACCGACCCGCGGTCAAACTGACGTCATCCAGTGGCTTCTCGGGTACGTGCCACCGTTAACCTATATGGGAATGAAATACTGAACTCTATTTTCCTCTCCTGTGTTTTTAAAATCATGTTATTTCGTACATAATTGATTTTCTTGGCTTTCGTAGATAATGTATCTTTTACATGGTCTAGTAAAAGACGGATTAGCATATCAGGAAGACCAAAAGGTAATCAGAAGATCCTGCGAAATTTTAAGTTCCATATGCGCCAACTTTTTTCAATCCTCCTTGGGAAATCCTTTTTTTCCTTTGAATCGACCCTTAATGGCTAGGTGTGAAGAGATTAAGTTCTTTGTTAGATCATCAGAATGCTTTAAAGTCATTACTAGTAAAAAGAAATCAGATTTCAATCCTTTTACTCTACTTCAGCTTCATTTTACTTTTGTATGAGAGAGAGAGAGAGAGAGAGAGAGAGAGAGAGAGAGAGAGAGAGAGATAATTTTTTTATTCGTTTTTTTTAGAATGACTGATTAGAATTGTGTTTTTAGGTATATTAAAAATAATAAAGAAATGTCCGACTGAAAATTTTATGAAAATTGTTTACAATAATCAATCATCAGTAGCTAAACATTACAGCTTGTGAATTAATAAGACCAGATATTCATTTAAAAGGAAATTAGACACCGATATTGAAAACTTGGTATATAAGGTGTATATGAGATAATATATATACAATATAAGGACACTGATATATAATAATACAAATTTCACTCATTTCTTATTCACCATACCCTAAAACATTTTTTTAACCGTTCTGTTTAGAACCTGTATTGTGAAATATCAGTCTACAGCGAACAAAATAACCTATTACCTTTTAACATCATTTGAAAATTTCTTGATGGCTCCATTACTAGTCATTAACACCGTCTCTCATTGGTGGCACTCAAACAACCTCTAATTGTTTGTTAAGATATTCATCACAAGGATGAACACGTACTCCTTGGGATTTGGAAATCTCTTCTATCCACGTTCTTTCATCTGAATCAAGTACTTTCCTTAATAACTGTTGCTGAAGGAGTTTTCTTACAATGCAACCTATTTTTCCATAGCCTCTTGAAAGGGCATGTCTACCGAATTCTCTTCATGGATATCATCGAATGCTGCAAATGTCATCGCTGAAAGGCAGAGTTCCCTACCTAGTGTTAAATAATTTCCACCGGGTTCACCGGGTTTTTCATGTTCCTTGTTGTGGAATGAACCCTGTAATAAAGTTTTCTCATAGCACACTTTATCTGAATAATGTTGGTTTTCAGGTAATGATACATTACTCTGTAAAATATAAGTTCTAATTCACTGCGACAGAGGTGTACCCATTTCTTTTGAAGTTTTTCATCTTTTGGGAAGCGATAGAAAGAGATAACTTTATCTTATTTCCCCTCTACTATAACAGCACATACTTCAGGCATTTCATTTTTTTTCTATCGTGGAGATACAGTAAGAGAGGTAATTAAATGATCCAAATGATTAACAGTCATGGACTGACTCTGCTTCACCCAGTAGAGTGGCGAACTTAAGCTGCCAGCATATGTCACCCCGAAGGCTCTAGCCGCTTAATCCCGGTCCGTGACCAGAACTAATATATTTAGACCTTGTGTGGAGCAAAAGAGGAAGGGAAATCTATTAAATGCCATGCATCGAAATAATATTTCGGCTTTAAAATACATCACTTTGTTACTAGTGAAGTCGTGCTTTGAGTAAATTGCGACAATTACTTATTCATCTTGAATGTATGTATCGGGTGACATACAATTTTTATCAAATTAACGTGGCCTTATTGTGAAGGTATCAGTCGCTAGCAACAACATGATTAATGTTGTATTTGTAATGTTTTCTAAAAGCGCAAACTGCTTCCTTTAACGTTTCTCTATTATAAGTTTACTTTCACTTTATAATTCTGTTGTACGCTATCTTTAACATTTTTTTTTATTTATTCATATTATTTTTATTATGTAAACATGCAAACGTCGAATTATTAACATCACATTTATTATTATTATTATTATTATTATTATTATTATTATTATTATTATTATTATTATTATTACTGTTGTTGTTTCTTTAATTATATCATAATTATGTAGGTCTGTGTCTTCCAACTCTTCTAGTGCCTTGTGGAGCCCAGTTAAAAGTTTGGTGAACTAATCTTTTTTGAGGAGTGCGAAGAGCATGGTCAAATCATCTCCATCTACCCCTCACCATGATCTCCTCCATATATGGCACTCAAGCAATCTCTCTTAAATTTTTCATGTCTAATCCTGTCCTGCCATTCGACTCCCAATATTCTTCTGAGGGTTTTGTTCTCAAATCTATAAAACCTGTTGGACATTGTTTCATTGTCATAGCACGACTCATGTCCATGCAGAGATCCTGATCTCAATAAACTGATATATGGTATGATTTTTATATGTAATACCAGACGATTAGTTACATATCTCTTTTAAATGTTCTTTTTTTTCACTATCACAAAAAAAGAATTTCTTATCATTACTCCAAAAACGAAATATTAATGGTCAAAATGTATCGAAAATTGAAATTAGTCGTTTTGTACAATAATAGCATTTATTTGCACTATGTTATGTTAACAGGACATTAAATTAGAATATCTGAAGGATACAGATGTCTTTCATTTATTATTGTCCTTTTCATAATTGATATTCAAATAATTTTCATATCATATTCCAATCATGAAGAGGCTATGTTTTTTGGCCAGTTGTGAGTAAACTTTTATATTTCAATAATTATGACGATAATTTCTCTTTGGAAATGAATACATGATATTTCATATAATTTTTCTTTTTAAATAGAGAAACTTTTACTTAAAATAACATTGTTTTTCAAAAACAGTTATCCAAACCTACAAAAAATGTATTTCTTATGATGCATTTAAATCTTGGTAAACCCAATATTACATATGCGATCCTTAAACGGCATATACACACACATATACACACACACTCGTGTATATATATATATATATATACACACACACATATATATATATATATATATCTATATATATATATATATATATATATTTATATATATATATATACATATATATATATATATATATATACAGCATATATATATATATATATATATTTATATATGACCCAATCTGGGTCGTATTGCGGTTCAAAGAGTTTAGGGAAACATGAATAGAGAGGGATTTCATGCACAAATAATAGCCGAGTTGATCATTTTACACATGCTGTATTCTCTTAAGTTTACAAGGGCGCCCTTAATTATGATTACGTTACGTTACTAAGAAAAAGCCCTCAGAAAAATGGTACTCGGTTCGGCACATATGTTTGCACCCGACACTTTCTATCGGCCTCCAGAACTAGACTGACGCCTAATGGGCAGTTTCCCCATCGCCCATAGATGGGCATCGCGAGGCCTGATCAATGATTGGTTGTTTTGACCTGAAAGTCTCATAACAACCAAACGGGAGAGGTTTTAGTGACACCAAGCCCATAACCGTCCTTTTTCTGTAGTGCCACAGCATCCCCGTCCTTCTCTAACAAAGGGAAATCCGTTAACACTAAACCAAACACTAAACCACGATCAGTTCATCACTCCCTTCCCGGATTTTATGTCCCGTAAAATTCACACTTATCAGATTTTTTTTCTCAAAACAATTTTTTTTCCTCTCTCCTTTTTTAAGAAACTTTTCTAATTTTTTATTTTCACTGAAACAAAAAACTTTTGTTTCTCTTTACATTGCCGCTGAGTACCATCCTCTTCGGGTGCATGCAGAAATTGAAATTAAAAATTAAAATCAGAGGACCGGTTGGCGTGTTACAATTGCAAGTTACACAAAAATGAATGTCACGCCCACAATAGGTCATACAGAAACACAAAATTCAGGTTTAATACAACATCACCGAAATTTGGAGCATAAAATGGGAAAAATAATAATGTTTTACCAACAGTTCCTCCAATGCAATAAAATTTCTATATGAATCGACAAATCATTACACACACAAAATAAAGAAAATGACAAAAATCAAGAGAAATCAAAACGAATAACTTACAATCCCAGCACTCTTTGACACATTTACCATTACGAGAAAACCATTT